>NC_090762.1:62425486-62427986 GCF_036898095.1 Palaemon carinicauda | reverse complement strand
TCCTCCTCGTCTTCAACTAAAAAAGTATTCTGAGAAACCAATAATTTCTCTTTCTCTTTCAAGATTCGATATTATTTCTACTTTCGGAAATAATTAGATTCATCGTCTTCTCTTGAATCATCTTCATCGGATTCTTCCTTCTATGATTCTATTTCTCCACACATTTTTTCCCCGTGAAAATTTGTACCTTCCTCATAAGTTTCGATTTCATCCTCAAAGATTTTTCTCTTTTCCTGACGGATCTTCGCCTTCGTCAGCCTGATCAAGTAAAGGAAAATATTAGGAAATAATATTGATTAAGGAGCGAAAAGACAAGAATTTTACGGGGCTACTACCGCCATAATTAATCGAACAGGTCACTGCAAGTTCACTTCGCCTAAAGATCCCCTGGGGACCCAGAGCTTCTTCAAGGGATCTGGAAGCGCCCGAATCTTTAGATTATTTTCGTTCTTTTTGGTTATCTCAGATTTTTAGATTTCTTTAAAGGCAGAGAGAGAGAGAGAGAGAGAGAGAGAGAGAGAGAGAGAGAGAGAGAGAGAGAGAGAGAGAGACAGACAGACAGACAGAAATTCACCTTCAGGTTCCTTGAAGAATCTTCTGATTGGTTCTTTTCAGTTATTTCTTTCTTGTTTTTTACCGACATGATACGACTTCACCTTTCAAGAATCGTTCGATTCACCTTTCTTCATATTCTTGAAAACTTCGGCTTCGGTCATCTGATTGTTTTTGCCCTTTTCATTTCTTTTATCAGTTTTTAAGATTTCAATAGAGAGAGAGAGAGAGAGAGAGAGAGAGAGAGAGAGAGAGAGAGAGAGCGAGAGAGAGAGAGAGAGAGAGAGAGAGAGAGAGAGAGAGAGATGGTCTTTTTTTGTCTCAAAATTTCCAACGATTACGCTGTCTCGTGCGAAACTGTGAAGACGCTTTTTAAACTGAGTCCAGAATAGAGAGAGAGAGAGAGAGAGAGAGAGAGAGAGGAAAGAGAGAGAGAGAGAGAAGAGAGAGAGAGAGAGAGAGAGAGAGAGAGAGAGAAAGAGAGAGAGAGAGAGAGAGAGAGAGAGAGAGAGAGAGAGAGAGAGAGAGAGAGAGAGAATGTACGCGAAGCGCTCTCGGAGCCGAGCACGGAGCTATGATGGAAATTTTTTGAGCCCGATGCACATTTCGGATCAACAAATCCTTTCAAGTTCATTCTGACATTTTCTAAAACTATGGGTGAATCACCACACTCGTCAAGTATATACAAAATATGTTTACAGACCGTCTATTTGGAACGATGTTTTAAAAGCTATTGCAGATATTCTGATTGGAATTGTGAAAAATCCCAGCACCTACAGAGGAAATGAACCCGGAGGTACTACAATGGAGACGGTGTTTACATTCGGAAGTCCGATGTCAAGTCTGAAAGCAGGCGTGGGTGTGGCGGTTATAGGCCTTCTGACGTTTGGATACGGGAACTATAAGGCCTATTGGAACCGCATCTAGGAACAATTGATTGCAGAAAAAGTGCAGTCAGAGGACACTTTGAAAAGGCGAACTCGGTTTAGGGTTGAAGGACAAACAGAAAATTTCTTCTTTAAATGATGTCCCTTGGGGAAAGAAATACTGGAGAGGAATGGGGGGAAATAAAGGAAGGTAGGAATGGTAAAATCAAGGGTGGGGAATAATGAGAAAAAGATAGAGAGAGAGAGATGAGAGAGAGAGAGAGAGAGAGAGAGAGAGAGAGAGGAGAGAGAGAGAGAGAGAGAGAGAGAGAGAATAATGAAAAAATGGAAACAGAGAGGAATGAAGTGAATTAATAAGAATGGTAAAAGCCAGAAGGGAATATGAGAAAAAGATGGAAAGAGATAGAATATTGATAATGAACTGAAAATGGAGAGGAATGGAGATAATAAGACGAAAGTGGGAATACGGAAATCAAGGTGACAATGATGAGAAAAGAAGAAAAGAGAGACGAAACTAATGATAATAAACTGGAAATGGAGAGGAATGGAGGGGATTAAGAGGAAGGTGGGAATAATGAAAAAAAGGAGAGAAAATATTGATAAAAAAGAAATAAAAGAGGAATGGAAAAAATTGAGACAAAGGTGGAAATAGGGAAAGCAATGTGGGAAAAATGAGAAAAAGAAGGAAAGAAAGAGGATAAAGAAATAAGTAAATGGAGAGGAATACACGATAATAAGAAGCTGGGAATTGGGAAAGCAAGGTGGGAAAAATGAGAAAAAGAGGGAAAGAGAGAGAGGAAAAGGATATTAACAGGATATGGAGAGCAAGGGGGGATATTAAAAAGAAGCTGGGAGTGGGGAAAGCAAGGGGCAAAATGAGAAACAGAGGAAAGAGAGAGAGGAAAAGTATATCAACAGGATATGGAGAGGAAGGGAGGATATTAAGAAGAAGCAGGGAGTGGGGAAGCCAGGTGGGAAAATGAGAAAAAGAAGGAAAGAGAGAGAGGAAAAGGATATCAACAGGATATGGAGAGCAAGGGAGGATATTAAGAAGCTGGGGA
>NC_090762.1:62412347-62424986 GCF_036898095.1 Palaemon carinicauda | reverse complement strand
ATTTGCTGTCAAGAATCCTACCTAAATTTTAAGTCATACAAATTTAAAGAAACATTATCAATATTGAGATCCGGATGTTGAGCCACCGTCCTTGACCTACTTACAATCATACTTGAGTTTATTAGGATTCAACTTCATACCCCATAATTTGCACCATGCACTAATTCTAGCTAAATCTCTATTAAGGGATTCACCAACCCCAGTTCTACATTCAGGGGATAGAATTGATGCAAAGACAGTAGCATCATCTGCATATGCAACAAGTTTCTTTTCTAGGCCAAACCACATGCCATGTGTATATAGTAATGAAAAGTAATGGGCCATGAATACTACCCTGTGGAACACCTGATATCACATTCCTATACTCACTATGGGCCCATCAACAACTCTTGAGATCTATTCCTTAAAAAATCAATACTAATGCTAAGAAACGACCCACCCACTCCCAACTGTTTCAGTTTGAAAACAAGGGCCTCATGATTAACACGGTCAAAGGCAGCACTAAAATCAAGGCTAATCATACAAACTTCCTGACCACAATCAAGGGATTTCTGTACAGCATTGGAGATTGTAAGAAAGGCTTCACATGCTCCAAGGCCTTTACGAAAACCAAATTGCAAACTGGAAATAGATGATTACCTTCAGCAAGCCATTAAGACGTTTTGCAAGAAGACGTTCAAAAGCTTCAGATAATATGGCATTTATGGAAATTGGGTGGTAATCAGTTGGACTTGAGCTACCACAAACACATTTACTTAGAGGAATAACATTACCAATTCTCCAACAAGTGCTAAAAGCTCCTCTTCTTGCTAACTTGCGCAAATTAACAGATAACTTTGGAGCTAAAAAATCTGCAGTCTTTATAAAAAAAAAAAAGGAAAAATACCATTTGGGTCTACACCTCCATAAGCATCAAGGTCCATCAACTGAGCTTCAACTTCACAAGATAAAGGTTGTTCCAGTGTGACATGTGATTGCAACACGAGGTCACAGAGAGAGAGAGAGAGAGAGAGAGAGAGAGAGAGAGAGAGAGAGAAGGAGAGGAGAGAGAAGAGGAGAGAGAGAGAGAGAGAGAGAGAGAAGAGGAGAATAAATCCATTTCCTTAGGGAAACATCTGCATCGTTCAAATGTCATTCGATCTAGACATACAAGATAAAGTTGTTCCAGTGTGACCTGTGATTGCAACACGAGGTCACATTGAGAGAGAGAGGAGAGAGAGAGAGAGAGAGAGGGAGAGAGAGAGAGAGAATGAGAGAGTGATAGGAGAGAGAGAGAGAGAGTATCCATTTTCTGAGGGAAACATCATCTGTATCGTTCAGTTGTCTTTTCCTTTTTCTGATTATTTTTCTTCTCAAAACCATCCTTACTGTCCTCCCTTCAGTTGAAGTGGCTATCCTGGAGGGTATTTAGCCTTGCATGGTGTATCGGCTCCTCCATGTTGACCAGTTTTTCCGACTTTTTACTATAGTCTATGGGTATCATCAATCACTTTGTTTATAATTCTGTACGTATTGTTTTTGTTATAATTCTTGTTAATCTAGTTTTTAAGTATGATGTCTCTCTTTTTATTTCTATTAATTCTTATGCTGTCTGGAGGACATTGAGCGAATCTGGGACCCAGTACGTCCTAGATTTCGTCAATGTCGTCTTCTGTATTGCAATATTCGTGGTCTTCAATGCAAATATCCAAGACCTTACAGTTGCGTCCAGACAGTTATGATATTCTTTTGTGCTCAGAAACTTTGGTTTCTAATATGAGGCACTCATCTGAGCTCCTTATAACTGGTTTTAAGAAGCCAATAATGTTGAAACGTGATGCCATCCCTAGGGCCAGGGGAATGGCGGTGTATATTAGGACCGAGTACCTTGCTTCTCATAAGTCCTGCTATCAATGTGGATGTCATGAGATTCAGGTAATAAAAAGTTTGTGGCAGGCATAACAACTTTTATTTGTGTTCGATCTACGGAGTCCAAACATAGATGATTCTATCTTCGATTGTCTTCTTAACATTATGGCTAAGATACAAGAAGATGATAGAAAGGCTTCTTTTTGTCTTTGTTGGTGATTTTAATGCTCACCAAAGGGAGTGGTTAAGTCTATCTCTCCTACCGATCGCCATGCTTAAGAGCTTTAGACTTTGCCTCTGAATCAGGGCTGTGAGCAAATCATAAATGAAGCTACTCACAGGTCCGGTATTGCTTGGACCTCGTATACACTGACTCCCCTGGCGTTATAACTAGATAAGGTTGGTTCTCCAGTCGGGACATCTGATCATGCCTTGATTTCATTATTAGTGAAGACTGAGCAGCCTGTCCCTGATATATCATATTCTTGTAAAATTTATATGAAATCCCAAGCAGACTGGAATGGGATTTTACATGATCTTTTATGCTTGAATTGGTCACAATTATATAATAGTGTAGATCCTGTTGTCATTTTGAATGAGAATCTAGTCAACATAATTGATAGGCGTATCCCTTCTCGTGTGCTAAGGTACCGAGTGAAGGACAAACCGTGGTTCAATGATGATTGTAGACGTGCTTATTTGGAGAAACAGGAGGCCTATCATCTTTGGAAGAGTAACAGATCAGATTTGACCTGGAACAACTATACTCAGCTTCGAGCTTTTGCTCAGAGAGTTTATGTCTCAACTGAAAAGGAGTACAATTTAACCATAAAAGAAACACTTTCTGGTACAACTCAGGAACATAAATGGTGGTCTACCCTTAAATCTGCACTTTTTGGTGTAGATGCAACAGTTCCTCCTTTACTTAAACCAGATGGCTCAGTCACTCACTATCCAAAGGAAAAGGCAACGCTTTTGGCTGATGTTTTTGACAGTAAACAGAGTAATGAAAAACTTGAACTTCCTCATTCCTGTTTTCCTGAGGCTAAACTAACTAGTTTAGCTTTTCGATCTCGTGAGATTAAAGCTCTGTTGGTGGACCTTGATGCTTATGGAGGTGTAGACCCAATTGGTATTTTCCTTTGTTTTTTATAAAGACGGCAGATTTCTTAGCTCCAAAGTTATCTATTATTTTGCGCAAGTTAGCAAGAAGAGGAGCTTTTAGCACTAGTTGGAGAATTGGTAATGTTACTCATCTATGTAAATGTGTTTGTGGTAGCTCAAGTCCAACTGATTACCGCCCAATTTCCATAACTCCCATATTATCTAAAGTTTTTGAACGTCTTCTGGCAAAACGTCTTAATAGGTTTGCTGAAGGTAATCATCTACTCCCTAGTTTGCAATTTGGTTTTCGTAAAGGCCTTGGAGCATGTGATGCCCTTCTTACAATCTCCAATGCTGTACAGAAATCCCTTGATTGTGGTCGGGAAGTTCGTATGACTGGCCTTGATTTTAGTGCTGCCTTTGGCCGTGTTAATCATGAGGCCCTTGCTTTCAAACTGAAACAGTTGGGAGTGGGTGGGTCGTTTCTTAGCATTATTATTGATTTTTTAAGTAATAGATCTCAAAGAGTTGTTGTTGATGGGCACCATAGTCATTATAGGAATGTGATATCCGGTGTTCCACAGGGTAGTGTTCTCGGCCCATTACTTTTCATACTATATACACATGACATGTGGTTTGGCCTAGAAAACAAGCTTGTTGCATATGCAGATGATGCTACACTCTTTGCATCAATTCCATCCCCTGAATGTAGATCTGGGGTTGGTGAATCCCTTAATAGAGATTTAGCTAGAATTAGTGCATGGTGCAAATTATGGGGTATGAAGTTGAATCCTAAAAAAACTCAAAGTATGATTGTAAGTAGGTCAAGGACGGTGGCTCCTCAACATCCGGATCTCAGTATTGATAATGTTTCTTTAAATATGTATGACTCTTTCAAAATTTTAGGTGTGATTCTCGACAGTAAATTTACTTTTGAGAAACATATAAGGTCTGTGTCTTCTTCAATTGCACAAAAAATAGGCTTATTGAGAAAGTCTTTCAAGATTTTCGGTGATCAATCTATTCTGAAGAAGTATTTTAATTCTTTCATTCTTCCTTGTTTTGAGTATTGTTCTCCTGTCTGGTCTTCAGCTGCTGATTCTCATCTTAATTTGTTGGACAGAAACTTACGGTCTATTAAATTTCTTATTCCTGATCGATATATTAATCTCTGGCACCATCATTCAATTAGTTCATTATGCATGTTACATAAGATTTTTCATAACTCTGACCATCCTTTACATTCAGATCTCCCTGGACAATTCTATCCTGTTCGTAATACTAGGCAGGTAGTTAATTCTAATAGCCAGGCCTTCTCCATTCCGAGGCTCAATACTACGCAGTACTCTAGAAGTTTTATTCCAGCTGTTACCAAGTTGTGGAATGATCTTCCTAATCGGGTGGTTGAATCAGTAGAACTTCAAAAGTTCAAAGTTGGAGCAAATGCTTTTTTGTTGACAGGCGGACATGAGTCTTTTTATTGTTTATTTATGACATATTTGTTTTTGATGTTGTTAATAGTTTATATATGACATGTCTGTTTTGACGTTGTTACTTATTTTAGAATGATTTATTGTTAATTTGTGCTCTTCATTTATTTATTTCTTTATTTCCTTTCCTCACTGGGCTATTTTTCCCTATTGGAGCCCCTGGGCTTATAGCATCTTGCTTTTCCAACTAGGGTTGTAGCTTGGATAGTAATAATAATAATAATAATAATAATAATAATAGAAGATAAAGGTTGTTCTAGTGTGACCTGTGATTGCAACACGAGGTCACAGTGAGAGAGAGAGAAAGATACATATATATATATATATATATATATATATATATATATATATATATATATATATATATATTGTAACAAACTTTACCGGGGATTTTGGTTAATTTATCCTAATTGATAAAGTAATATTTTGAGTGTCACCTAAAGTCACTTTAATTTAATTTTCTTTTCATCGCCATCTAGTGGTTGATGTATTAGGCTCTAAGATTGGTACGTCACCCATGGAATGTTTTGTTTTGTTTTCCATGTTGACTGTTTGGGAGTGTTGGGCGAAGTGACGAGGGACCTTTTATTGGAGGTAAATGAGAGTGAGGAAATAGCTGCCATCTTCAAACTTGAAGATCTCACCGTGAGTTGGCTCTTCAACCGCTGGAGATTACTAGTGGGAGTGATCCAGTGTCTTCAGTGAAGGAGGCGGTGGAGGATTTGATCGCCGCCTTTGGAGGAGCAGCTCAGCAGCATAAATGCTATCACTTTCTCCTGTGCATGGTGAGGGTTTGCTGTAATTGTGTGTGTTACCAGCGGGGAGAAGGACGCTCCACGGACCAGAATCCATCACTACTGTACCCGTTAAAGCTGAGACCTATCTTCCTTTTGGTAAGGGTAGTGATTTTGGTTTGCCTCCATTTCATCTCTGAAGGAGTAGAGGGCGGCGCCTTTAGTGATTTTTCACCGCTGTTTGTGTTGCGCTACGCGGTTAGCGTAAACAAAGTCTCATCCATGATTGGTCCTCGGACTTTATTCGTCTTGCCGTGAACTCCTACATCAGGAGTTTTTATTTTTGTGTTAATGTAGGTTAACTATTAATGTGATTTATGCGTATTGTGGGGATGGGAAGTTTTGCCTAGATTTGTATAAAGAGGGGTAGAGTTAAGGTTCCGAGACTTTCTTGCTCTTTTCTATCAGTCAATGTAATTGTGTAATTTATCGGGTGAATGGTAGGTTGCGAGGTTATTCTTTCCTTTTACTGTTGTCTTGCCTTTCCGTGTCGTTGTGGATGTATGGGTCCTATATGTGTTTGTTGTAATGTGCTTGTGGTTTGATATCTTCCCATTTAAAGTGATTTTCTGTGTTATTTTGTTTGTAAATAAATATTCAATATGACTCTTGCAGTGTTTTATGATTACCCACTCCTTTAATATCACTGTTACATATTATTGCTAGCTCTGGCTGTGAAGAAAACTTAAAGAACTTGGCCCTCACTGGGTCCGTGCGTAACAAAATATATATATATATATATATATATATATATATATATATATATATATATATATATATATATATATATATATATATATCAGTTATAAAACAAATTAACTGTCCGCAGGTTTTTGTCCAAAATCTTCAAGTTTTCCTTTACCAATTTTATTAATTTCGTATTATCCTAAAACAATTTTTTTTCCCTCAAAATTTTCCCCACCATAGCCTTTATATTTAAGTGCAAGTCCATCGCTTAACTAAACACTGAAGTCTCGATAATGAGGTGAGAGAAAAAGAAGCATCTCCAAATACGTGTTGACACCGAATGGAGAAACGTAAAAAGCAGATTTCATGTTGTCCTGAAATTATCTAGAACGCAGTTTTTTCCGGAGAGGTGTTGACCTCTATTTTTAGACGCCACTCAGATATTGTCTATTCGGAATCTTCAAGATTTCTTCATTCCTCCACGTTTCGGAATCTTCAAGAAGATTTCTTCATTCCTCCACGTTCCGGAATCTTCAAGAAGATTTCTTCATTCCTCCACGTTTCGGAATCTGAAAGAAGATTTCTTCATTCCTCCACGTTTCGGAATCTGCAAGAAGATTACTTCATTCCTCCAAGTTTCGGAATCTGCAAGAAGATTTCTTCATTCCTACACGGAGTTCAGAGTGAATCCTATTAGGGCCTTTCCTCTTTCTGAAGAATCTTCCTCCTCGTCTTCAACTAAAAAAGTATTCTGAGACACCAATAATTTCTCTTCTCTCTTTTAAGATTCGATATTATTTCTACTTTCGGAAATGATCAGATTCATCGCCTTCTCTTGAATCATCTTCATCGGATTCTTCCTTCTATGCTTCTTTTTCTCCACACTTTTTTCCCCGTGAAAATTTGTACCTTCCTCTGAAGTTCCGATTTCATCCTCAAAGATTTTCCTCTTTTCCTGACGGATCTTCGCTTTCGTCAGCCCGATCAAGTAGAGGAAAATATTAGGAAATAAAATTGGTTAATGAGCGAAAAAGACAAGAATTTAACGGGGCTAATACCACCATAATTAAATCGAACAGGTCGCTGCAAGTTCACTTCGCTTAAAGATCCCCTGGACACCCAGAGCTTCTTCAAGGGATCTGGAAGCGCTCCGAATCTTTAGATTATTTTCGTTCTTTTTGGTTATCTCAGATTTTTTAGATTTCTTTTAAAGGCGCAGAGAGAGAGAGAGAGAGAGAGAGAGAGAGAGAGAGAGAGAGAGAGAGAGAGAGAGAGAGAGAGAGAGAGAGAGAGACATTCACCTTCAGGTTCCTTGAAGAATCTTCTGATTGGTTCCTTTCAGTTATTTCTTTCTTGTTTATAAGCGACAAGATACGACTTCACCTTTCAAGAATCGTTCGATTCACCTTTTTTCATATTCTTGAAAACTTCGGCTTCGGTCATCTGATTGTTTTTGCCCTTTTCATTTCTTTTATCGGTTTTTTAAGTTTTCAATAGAGAGAGAGAGAGAGAGAGAGAGAGAGAGAGAGAGAGAGAGAGAGAGAGAGAGAGAGAGAGAGAGAGAGCGCCGTGGAAGAATGAATTGTTTTTTTTTTTTTTTGGTCTTCAAGATTTCAAACGATTACGCCGTCTCGTACGAAACTGTGACGACGCTTTTTAAACTGAGTCCAGAAGAGAGAGAGAGAGAGAGAGAGAGAGAGAGAGAGAGAGAGAGAGAGAGAGAGAGAGAGAGAGAGAGAGAGAGAGAGAGAGAGAGAGAGAAAATGTACGCGAAGAGCTCTCGGAGCCCGATGCCCATTTCGCATCACCGAACCCTTTCATGCTCTTTCTGACATTTTCTAAAACTATGGGTGAATTACCACACTCGTCAAGTATATACAAGATGTTTACAGACGGTCTATTTGGTACGATGTTTTAAAAGCTATTGCAGATATTCTGATTGAAATTGTAAAAAATCCCAGCACCCACAGAGGAAATGAAGCCGGAGGTACTTACAATGGAGACGGTGTTTACATTCGGAAGTCTGATGTCAAGTCAGAAAGCAAGCGTGGGTGTGGCGGTTATAGGCCTTCTGACGTTTGGATACGGGAAGTATAAGGCCTATTGGAACCGCATCTGGGAACACTTGATTGCAGAAAAAGTGCAGTCAGAGGACACTTTGAAAGGCGAACTCGGTTTAGGGTTGAAGGACAAACGGAAAATTTCTTCATTAAATGATGTCCTTGGGGAAAGAAATACTGGAGAGGAATGGGGGAAATAAGAGGAAGATAGGAATGGTAAAATCAAGGTGGGAATAATGAGAAAAAGGAAAAGAGATAGAATAATGATAATAAACTGGAAATGGAGAGGAATGAAGGTAATTAAGATGAAAATGGGAATACGGAAAGCAAGGTGACAATGATGAGAAAAAGAAGAAAAGAGAGAGAGAAAGATTAATAATAATAAACTGAAAATGGAGAAGAATGGAGGGGATTAAGAGGTAGGCGGGAATAATGAAAAAAAAGGAGAGAAAAGATTGATAAAATAGAAATAGAGAGGAATGGAGGAAATTGAGACGAAGATGGAAATAGGGAAAGCAAGGTGGGGAAAATGAGAAAAAGAAGGAAAGAGAGAGAATAATGATATTAACAGGAAATGGAGAGGAATAGACGATATTAAGAAGTTGGAAGTGGGGAAAGCCAGGTGGGAAAATGAGAAAAAGAAGGAAAGAGAGAGAGGAAAAGGATATTAACAGGAAATGGAGAGCAAGGGAGAATATTAAGAAGAAGCTGGGAGTGGGGAAAGCCAGGTGGGAAAATGATAAAAAGAAGGGAAGAGAGAGAGGAAAAGGATATTAACAGGATATGGAGAGGAAGGGAGGATATTAAGAAGAAGCTGGGAATTGGGAAAGCCAGGTGGGAAAATGAAAAAAAGAAGAAAAGAGAGAGAGGAAAAGGATATTAACAGGATATGGAGAGGAAGGGAGGATATTAAGAAAAAGGTGGGAATTGGGAAAGCAAGGTGGGAGAATGAGAAAAAGAAGGAAAGAGAAAGAAGAAAAGGATATTAACAGGATATGGAGAGGAAGGGAGGATATTAAGAAGAAGCTGGGAATTGGGAAAGCCAGGTGGGAAAATGAGAAAAAGATGAAAAGAGAGAGAGGAAAAGGATATTGACAGGATATGGAGAGCAAGGGAGGATATTAAGAAGAAGCTGGGAATTGGGAAAGCCAGGTGGGAAAATGAGAAAAAGAAGAAAAGAGAGAGAGGAAAAGGATATTAATAGGATATGGAGAGCAAGGGAGGATATTAAGAAGAAGCTGGGAATTGGGAAAGCCAGGTGGGAAAATGAGAAAAAGAAGAAAAGAGAGAGGAAAAGGATATTAACAGGATATGGAGAGGAAGGGAGGATATTAAGAAGCTGGGAGTGGGGAAAGCCAGGTGGGAAAATGAGAAAAAGAAGAAAAGAGAGAGAGGAAAAGGATATTAACAGGATATGGAGAGGAAGATATTAAGAAGGAGCTGGAATTGGGAAAGCCAGGTGGGAAAATGAGAAAAAGAAGGAAAGAGAGAGGAAAAGGATATTAACAGGATATGGAGAGGAAGGGAGGATATTAAGAAGAAGCTGGGAATTGGGAAAGCCAGGTGGGAAAATGAGAAAAAGAAGAAAAGAGAGAAAGGAAAAGGATATCAACAGGATATGGAGAGGAAGGGAGGATATTAAGAAGAAGCTGGGAATTGGGAAAGCCAGGTGGGAAAATGAGAAAAAGAAGAAAAGCGAGAGAGGAAATGGATATTAATAGGATATGGAGAGGAAGGGAGGATATTAAGAAGAAGCTGGGAATTGGGAAAGCCAGGTGGGAAAATGAGAAAAAGAAGAAAAGAGAGAGAGGAAAAAGATATTAACAGGATATGGAGAGGAAGGGAGGATATTAAGAAGAAGCTGGGAATTGGGAAAGCCAGGTGGGAAAATGAGAAAAAGAAGAAAAGAGAGAGAGGAAAAAGATATTAACAGGATATGGAGACGAAGGGAGAATATTAAGAAGCTGGGAGTGGGGAAAGCCAGGAGTGAAAATGAGAAAAAGAAGAAAAGAGAGAGAGGAAAAGGATATTAACAGGATATGGAGAGGAAGGGAGGATATTAAAAAGAAGCTGGGAATTGGGAAAACCAGAAGGGAAAATGAGAAAAAGAAGAAAAGCGAGAGAGGAAAAGGATATCAAAAGGAAATGGAGAGGAAGGGAGGAAATTAAGAAGAAGCTGGGAATTGGGAAAGCCAGGTGGGAAAATGAGAAAAAGAAGAAAAGAGAGAGAGGAAAAGGATATTAACAGGATATGGAGAGGAAGGGAGGATATTAAGAAGAAGCTGGGAATTGGGAAAGCCAGGAGTGAAAATGAGAAAAAGAAGAAAAGCGAGAGAGGAAAAGGATATTAACAGTATATGGAGAGGAAGGGAGGATATTAAGAAGAAGCTGGGAATTGGGAAAGCCAGGTGGGAAAATGAGAAAAAGAAGAAAAGAGAGGGAGGAAAAGGATATTAAAAGGAAATGGAGAGGAAGGGAGGATATTAAGAAGAAGCTGGGAATTGGGAAAGCCAGGTGGGAAAATGAGAAAAAAAGGAAAGAGAATAATAATGATATTAACAGGATATAGAGAGGAAGGGAGGATATTAAGAAGGAGCTGGGAGTGGGGAAAGCCAGGTGGGAAAATGAGAAAAAGAAGAAAAGAGAGAGAGGAAAAGGATATTAACAGGATATGGAGAAGAAGGGAGGATATTAAGAAGAAGCTGGGAATTGGGAAAGCCAGGTGGGAAAATGAGAAAGAAAAGAAAAGAGAGAGAGGAAAAGGATATCAACAGGATATGGAGAGGAAGGGAGGATATTAAGAAGAAGCTGGGAATTGGGAAAGCCAGGTGGGAAAATGAGAAAAAGATGAAAAGAGAGAGAGGAAAAGGATATTAACAGGATATGGAGAGCAAGGGAGGATATTAAGAAGAAGCTGGGAATTGGGAAAGCCAGGTGGGAAAATGAGAAAAAGAAGAACAGAGAGAGAGGAAAAGGATATTAACAGGATATGGAGAGGAAGGGAGGATATTAAGAAGAAGCTGGGAATTGGGAAAGCCAGGTGGGAAAATGAGAAAAAGAAGAAAAGAGAGAGGAAAAGGATATTAACAGGATATGGAGAGGAAGGGAGGATATTAAGAAGCTGGGAGTGGGGAAAGCCAGGTGGGAAAATGAGAAAAAGAAGAAAAGAGAGAGGAAAAGGATATTAACAGGATATGGAGAGGAAGGGAGGATATTAAAAAGAAGCTGGGAATTGGGAAAGCCAGAAGGGAAAATGAGAAAAAGAAGAAAAGCGAGAGAGGAAAAGGATATTAACAGAATATGGAGAGGAAGGGAGGATATTAAAAAGAAGCTGGGAATTGGGAAAGCCAGAAGGGAAAATGAGAAAAAGAAGAAAAGCGAGAGAGGAAAAGGATATTAAAAGGAAATGGAGAGGAAGGGAGGATATTAAGAAGCTGGGAATTGGGAAAGCCAGGTGGGAAAATGAGAAAAAGAAGAAAAGAGAGAGAGGAAAAGGATATTAAAAGGAAATGGAGAAGAAGGGAGGATATTAAGAAGGAGCTGGGAATTGGGAAAGCCAGGTGGGAAAATGAGAAAAAGTAGGAAAGAGAGAGAGGAAAAGGATATTAAAAGGAAATGGAGAGGAAGGGAGGATATTAAGAAGAAGCTGGGAATTGGGAAAGCCAGGTGGGAAAATGAGAAAAAGAAGAAAAGAGAGAGGAAAAGGATATTAAAAGGAAATGGAGAGGAAGGGAGGATATTAAGAAGGAGCTGGGAATTGGGAAAGCCAGGTGGGAAAATGAGAAAAAGTAGGAAAGAGAGAGAGGAAAAGGATATTAAAAGGAAATGGAGAGGAAGGGAGGATATTAAGAAGCTGGGAATTGGGAAAGCCAGGTGGGAAAATGAGAAAAAGAAGAAAAGAGAGAGAGGAAAAGGATATTAAAAGGAAATGGAGAGGAAGGGAGGATATTAAGAAGGAGCTGGGAATTGGGAAAGCCAGGTGGGAAAATGAGAAAAAGTAGGAAAGAGAGAAAAAGGATATTAAAAGGAAATGGAGAGGAAGGGAGAATATTAAGAAGAAGCTGGGAATTAGGAAAGCAAGGTGGGAAAATATGAAAAAGAAGAAAAGAGAAAGATAATAATGATATTAACAGGAAATGGGGAGGAATGGAAGATATTAAGAAGAAGCAGGGAATAGGGAAAGCAAGGAGGGGAAAATGAGAAAAAGAAGGAAAGAGAAAGAGGATAATGATATTAACAGGGAATGGAGAGGAAGGGAGGATATTAAGAAGGTGGGAATAGAGAAAGCAAGGTGGGAAAAATGAGAAAAAGAAGGAAAGAGAGAGATAATAATGATGTTAACAGGAAATGGAGAGGAATGGAGGATATTAAGAAGAAACTGGGAATTAGGAAAGCAAGGTGGGAAAAATGAGAAAAAAAAGGAAAGAGTAAGAGAATAATTATATTAACAGGGAATGGGGAGGAAGGGAGGGTATTAAGAAGCTGGGAATTGGGAAAGCAAGGAGGGAAAAATAGAAAAAGAAGGAAAGAGAGAGAGGATAAGGATATTAACAGGATATGGAGAGGAAGGGAGGATATTAAGAAGGTGGGAGTGGGAAAAGCAAGGTGGGAAAATGAGAAAAAGGAACCCTTTAATGTTATCTATATTAGAAGCTT
>NC_090762.1:62397347-62409847 GCF_036898095.1 Palaemon carinicauda | reverse complement strand
ATCCATCCGCGGAGACTCCGTTTACGACTTAGTAGAGCGATATAGTTTAAGTATTTAGCGAGTTCTTATGATCTTGCCTAATTTATTTTTGAACTCGTTTAGAGTGTTACTGTTTACTACATCCGCTTAAAGTCTATTCCAAGTATTTGCTACTTTGTATGTAAAGGAATTGCCCCACTGAGAGGTCTTGTATCTTTTCAATTCCAGTTTGCATCCATTTCCTCTGGACTGATTTATACTAAGCGTGAATATATTGTTGTAATCTACATTTGTTTTTCCTTTAAGAGAATTTGAATGGCTCTATTAAATGTCCTCTTAGTAGTCGAGTTTGCAGATCAAATAAGTTCAAACGTTCCATCCCCCGTCTATATCCAAATTTCTTTAGTGTTGGAACTAGTTTAGTAGCCCTAGCTTGTACTGCTTCCAGTCTATCTATATCCTTCTGAATGCTTGGAACCTAGAATTGGACTCCGCATTCTAGATGCGGTCTTACTAGTGATGTGTACAGCTCGAGGACTACTATTATAGCTGCAGTACATTGTCGTTGTTTCTGTATTTGAATGGTCTCTTTATGTAACCTATCATATTTAGTGCCTTCTTTACAGCTTCTATGCTCTGTTTGGTGAACTTCAAATCCTTGCTGATAATAATATCGAGAGCTATACCTGGTCCAAACTTTCTATTCCATTACCCAGCAGTGAGTATTCTGATTGGGGGTACTATAACCTATGTGCATGACTTTGCATTTCCCAGTTGGAAGGCATTTGCCTTTTTCTGGACCATTCTCCAAGCTTCAATAGATCCTATTTTAAGGCTTCTACGTCTTTTGAGATTGCAGCAATTATGCCTAGTTTAGTACCGTCAGGAAATTTGGCTATTTTACTAGTTAATCTTAAATCTATGTCACTCATGTAGATCAGAAATTGCAATTGTCAAAGGACGGATCCTTGAGGTATTCCGCTTTTAACAGCTGCACATTCTGAAGCTTTTCCATTGATTACAACTCTCTGTTTTCTGTTTGTTGGCCAACCTTCCAGCCATTCAGCTGGCTCGTCAATGATGCCTAGTACTCTAATTTTGACCATTAACTTTATATGAGGAACTTTGTCAAAAGCTTTTTGAAAGCCTAGGTATATGATGTCTATTGACCTGCTTGTATGTGTGTGTGTGGGTGTGTGAGCTTGAGGGAAACATGTCTGTATCGTTCAGATGTCATTCGATCCAGAAACATAAGATAAAGGTTGTTCCAGTGTGACTTGTGGTTGCAACACGAGGTCACACAGAGAGAGAGAGAGAGAGAGAGAGAGAGAGAGAGAGAGAGAGAGAGAGAGAGAGAGAGAGAGAGAGAGAGAGAGTATCCATTTTCTGAAGGAAACACATCTGTATCGTTCAGATGTCATTCGATCCAGACACACAAGATAAAGATTGTTCCAGTGTGACTTGTGATTGCAACACAAGGTCACATTGAGAGAGAGAGAGCCTTACCTTTGCCTTATTGCCTTATTTTTTGTTTGGGTTCCCCCAGGTCCCTCAGTGTGAGGCACCTCGTATATCCACCAGAGAGTTGCTAATACATCTTCCGGTGTATTTTGCATCTTCCAGTCTTGGATGGTCTGGGATGCATCTTAGGTATTTATCGAGCTGATTTTTAAATGCATCTACGCTCACTCCTGATATGTTTCTTAGATGAGCTGGCAGCACATTAAATAGTCGCTGCATTATCGATGCTGGTGCGTAGTGGATTAATGTCCTGTGCGCCTTTCTCAGTTTACCTGGAATGCTTTTTGGCACTATTAATCTACCTCGGCTTGCTCTTTCTGATACTTTAAGCTCCATGATGTTTTCAGCAATTCCTTCTATTTGCTTCCATGCTTGTATTATCATGTAGCGTTCTCTTCTCCTTTCTAGACTGTATAGTTTTAAAAATTGCAGTCTTTCCCAGTAATCAAGGTCCTTAACTTCTTCTATTCTAGCAGTATAGGACCTTTGTACACTCTCTATTTGCGCAATATCCTTTTGGTAGTGTGGGTACCATATCACATTGCAGTACTCGAGTGTACTACGCACATAAGTTTTGTAAAGCATAATCATGTGTTCAGCTTTTCTTGTTTTAAAGTGTCTGAATAACATTCCCATTTTTGCTTTACATTTAGCCAACAGTGTTGCTATTTGGTCGTTGCATAACATATTCCTATTTAAAATTACACCAAGGTCTTTAATTGCTTCCTTGTTTGTGATTGTCTCATTATTAGGTCCCTTGTATGCATACACCATTCCTTCTCTGTTTCCATAATTTATTGATTCGAATTTATCGGAGTTAAATACCATCCTATTTATCTCCGCCCATTCATATATTTTGTTTAGATCTCTTTGTAGTGAGTTCCTATCTTCATCACAAGTAATTTCTCTACTTATTCTTGTGTCATCGGCGAAACTTCTCACTACGGAGTTTTCAACATCACAGTCTATGTCTGAGATCATAATAACAAATAGCAGTGCAGCTAATACCGTACCTTGGGGCACACCAGATATTACCTGGGCTTCATCTGATTTCTCGTCATTTGCAACCACTATCTGTTTTCTGTTTTGCAGGAATTCTTTTACCCATTTTCCTATCTTTCCCACAATATTATGCTTTCTCATTTTTTTCTCCAATATGTTATGGTCTACCTTGTCAAAGGCTTTTGCAAAATCTAGATAGATCACATCTGTGTCTTTTTCATTTATCATATTATTGTATATGTTTTCATAGTGAGCTATCAGTTGGGTCTGTGTACTTTTTCCAGGTACGAAACCGTGTTGACCCATATTAAACAAATTATTTTTGACCAAATGGTTCATTATTTTCTTTTTTATTACCCTCTCATACACTTTCATAATATGTGATGTTAGACTAACAGGTCTATAATTGCTTGCCTCTAGTCTTGATCCACTTTTGAAGATAGGGGTTATATAAGCTAATTTATGTTTAACATATATCTCGCTCATATCTATACTCTGTCTTAGCAGTATTGCAAGTGGCTTCGCGATAGTGTTTGCAGTTTTTTTTAACAAAATCGCTGGAACTCCATCTGGTCCGGCTGCCGATCCATTTTTAATTTCGTTTATAGCCGTGACAATATCTGCTTCATTAATATCTATATCCGTTAGATATTCAACATTTTCTTCTCTCATTTCTGTTTCATTATTCTCATTCGCAATTCTTGGCGTGAACTCACTCTCATATTTTTCTGCTAATATGTTGCATATTTCCTTTTTTTCATTCGTTAGCCGTCCTTCAATTCTTAGAGGGCCTATTTCTATTCTCCTTTTATTCATCTTTTTTGCATAGGAGTAAAGTACTTTGGGGTTTCTTTTTATATTTTGAAGTGTCCTTTCTTCTAAGTCCCTTTTTTCATTTTCTTTCGACTGTATAATCTTTTGTTCTGCATTTTCTATCTTACATTTTATTTCCCTCATTTTCCACACATTTTTTTCTTTTGCAAGATTTTTCTTCCACTTTTTAATTTTCTGAAATAAGATCCTTCTGTCTCTTGGTATGCACGTCTTTTGTTTATTGTTTTTTTTCGGTACATATTTTTCAACAATTTTCTCCAGTATTTTGTACAGTATATCCGTATTTACCTGTATATTATCACTTATAAATACATTTTTCCATTCTTTATTCAGTTCTTCATTTATTTCTGACCATTTGATATTCTTACTGTAAAAGTTATATTTTCCATATCCTTCCCAAAGTTTTGTGCTTTTATTAATTCTGTGATCACTTGCTTTGGAATGAACTATCAATTCTATGACATTGTGGTCTGAAATTCCCGTGTTATACACTATTATTTCTTTAACATAATTCACCTCATTCACAAATACTAGATCTAGGACATTTTCCTTTCTTGTTGGAATGTGGTTTATTTGTTGCATATTATGTTCTAATAGCATATCTTGAAGCTTTTCAAATTGCCTCTTATCTTCTGCGCTACTATTACTATCTTTTTTATATGTATACATACAACCACTTTCTTCTATCCGTTCTTTCCAATCCACGAAAGGAAAGTTAAAATCTCCGGATAGGAGTATATTCCAGTCTTTATGGTTTCTACATATATCATCTATTTTTTCTATTATTATGTCAAACTCCTTAGTGTTTGGGGGTCTGTAAACTACAATATTCATTAGTTTTTCAAATTCAAATTCTACCGCAATCAATTCACATTCTGTGTTGCTGTATTTTTCACATACTTTTCCTTGATTTATGTCTCTTCCATATATTGCGGTTCCCCCTTGATTCCTATTTTTTCTGTCTGATCTATAAGTTTGGAAACCCTTTATCTGGTCATCACTGCCAGTCTCTTGGGAATACCATGTTTCACTTATATTTAATATATCTATTTTTTCAATTTGGGTTAGTTCTTCTAAGAACTCTATTTTCCTTTTGGAGTTACTCGTGACTAAACCCTGTGCATTCATTACTATTATGGTTTGTGTTTCATCCCCATTATTTAATATTGGTAATAATATGGATTCTCCCATGCTTCCTTCCTGTTCTGATATGATGTTCTTTTCTTCATTTCCCGGAATTCTGCCATTAAAAAATCCAACTTTTCTATTATATTTGCTCTTTCGCCTTCATATTTATTTGTGTGTGTATACCTGCAACTGTCCCCATATCTGCACCAGCCCCTGGCATTATAGATGCATTCTTTGTAGTTGGGCTCTAAATGTGCAGGTTTGGGTTGAAAGCCCTCATATCTTGGGGCTCTTGGTTCAAAGCGCGGTTTATACACGGCCTGCTTTTTTGTTTCTTTTTTTGTTTCTTTTTTGCTTTCATTTTTCTTTTCAGTTTGCTGAGTTTTCTTACTTTCATTCATGGTTGCAGGATGCATATATCTACATTTTTTGTTGTAAATGCATCCTTTTCCTTCTTTTAGGTTTTTGCATATTTTTGGATGGAGATCTCTGCATTCGTCTCCATATCCGTCTAAATACGCACATTTACCATATATTTCATAATTATGGCATATCTTTGGATGCTTGTAGTAGCATCTTTCGCCAAATCTGCAATTCCCTCTTTTCAGCATATTGCAGACTATATCCTTCTTTTCTATTTTTTCTTGTTCTTGCTCTTCCCTAAAATTATGTAGGTCCGGGTAGAGTCTCTTGGGTCTATTATTTGTTTCCATCTGGTAATTTATTTCTTCATAAGTATGTTGTTGGATGGCATCATAGGTTATATCAATGATTTCTTCTGCATCCTTACACATATCCTGTTCATTGTTCTCTTCTTCTTCTTTTTCTTCTTCTTCTTCTTCTGTTTCTTCTTCTTCCTCTTCTTTATCTTCAACTATTTGCAGATTTAGTCTCGACTTAATTATATTTTCTATCCAGACTAAGCATGTTGAGCAGAATACCTTTGTGTCTTTATTTTTTATTTTTTGCTGTATTTCAGCACATGTGGGATGTGTTGGGACATGACAGGCATCACATTTTCTAATCAATTGTTGAGGATTATTAATGGAATACCATATCTTACATGTATTACACCATTTTGGCATTCTTTTTCCCATTGCATCAATCAGCATATTCACCATATTGGACTTCTTATTGTTCTTTGATGGAATGTGTTGATTGATGTAGACTTTCTTTATAAGTCTCTTTATCACTTGGATTTTCTTTGGAATTTCTTCAATTATTTTGCTGATGTTTTCCGCAGATTTGCTCCAGTTTATTGGATCATATTGTTTCAATATGTCTGCGAATATTTTTCCGTCACATTGGTTGACGTTACTAGTGACCTCTGTTATCAGACGGTCGAGCTCCTGTTTCGCCAACTCATGGAATTTATTTTTGCTGAGTCCAGCGATGTCTCTCCAAGCCTTGCCCGTGTTGTACATAGCCATCTTGATTAGATTTTTAGTAATTCACAAGATAACTATTCTATGCCGACGTTTTATCCCACTTCTCCGACCTCAAACTAATCACTGACTATTCACGAAAACTTGTAGCTATATTGCACTCGATAGCCTTTTGTTATCCGCGTTAAATCATGATATTTATAGGATCGCAAAAGTGTAATCACTAACCGGCACACAGATACAAAAAAAAGAGAGAGAGAGAGAGAGAGAGAGAGAGAGAGAGAGAGAGAGAGTAAATCCATTTTCTGAGGGAAACATGACTGTATCATTCAGATGTCATTCGATCCAAAGACGCAAGATAAATGTTGTTCGAGTGTGACGCAATTGCATCACAAGGTCACAGTGAGAGAGAGAGAGAGAGAGAGAGAGAGAGAGAGAGAGAGAGATCAGTTATAAAAAAAAATTAACTGTCCGCAGGTTTTCGTCCAAAATCTTAAAGTTTTCCTTTATCAATTTTATTAATTTCATATTATCGTAAAACCATTTTTTTTTGCCTCAAAATTTTCCCCACCATAGCCTTTATATTCAAGTGCAAGTCCATCACTTAACTAAACACTGAAGTCTCGATAATGAGGTGAGAGAAAAAGAAGCATCTCCAAATACGTGTTGACACCGAATGGAGAAACGTAAAAAGCATATTTCATGTTGTCCTGAAATTATCTAGAACGCAGTTTTTTTCCTCCGGAGAGGTGTTGACCTCTATTTTTAGACGCCACTCAGATATTGTCTATTAAAAATCTTCAAGATGATTTCTTCATTCCTCCACGTTTCGGAATCTGCAAGAAGATTTTTTCATTCCTACACGGAGTTCAGAGTGAATCCTATTAGGGCCTTTCCTCTTTCTGATAAATCTTCCTCCTCGTCTTCAACTAAAAAAGTATTCTGAAAAACTAATAATTTCTCTTTTCTCTTTTAAGATTCGATAGTATTTCTACTTTCGGAAATGATCAGATTCATCGCCTTCTCTTGAATCATCTTCATCGGATTCTTCCTTCTATGCTTCTATTTCTCCACACATTTTTCCCCGTGAAAATTTGTACCTTCCTCTGAAGTTCCGATTTCATCCTCAAAGATTTTCCTCTTTTACTGACGGATATTCGCCTTCGTCAGCCCGATCAATTAAAGGAAAATATTAGGAAATAAAATTGATTAAAGAGCGAAAAAGACAAGAATTTTACGGGGCTAATACCGCCATAATTAAATAAAAACAGGTCGCTGCAAGTTCACTTCTCCTATAGTTCCCCTGGAGACCCAGAGCTTCTTCAAGGGATCTGGAAGCGCTCCGAATCTTTAGATTATTTTCGTTCTTTTTGGCTATCTCAGATTTTTTAGATTTCTTTAAAGGCAGAGAGAGAGAGAGAGAGAGAGAGAGAGAGAGAGAGAGAGATTCGCCTTCATGTTCCTTGAAGAATCTTCTGATTGGTTCTTTTCAGTTATTTCTTTCCTGTTTTTTACCGACAAGATACGACTTCACCTTTCAAGAATCGTTCGATTCACCTTTCTTCATATTCTTGAAAACTTCGGCTTCGGTCATCTGATTGTTTTTGCCCTTTTCATTTCTTTTTATCGGTTTTTTCAGTTTTCAATAGAGAGAGAGAGAGAGAGAGAGAGAGAGAGAGAGAGAGAGAGCCGTGGAAGAATGAATTGGTCTTCTTTTGTCTTCAAGATTTCAAACGATTACGCTGACTCGTACGAAACTGTAAAGACGCTTTTTTAAACTCAGTCCAGAAGAGAGAGAGAGAGAGAGAGAGAGAGAGAGAGAGAGAGAATGTACACGAAGCGCTCTCAGAGCCCGATGCCCATTTCGGATCACCGAATCCTTTCAAGCTCTTTCTGACATTTTCTAAAACTAAATGTGAATCACCACACTCGTCAAGTATAAACAAAATATGTTTACAGACGGTCTATTTGGTACGATGTTTTAAAAGCTATTGCAGATATTCTGATTGAAATTGTAAAAGATCCCAGCACCCACAGAGGAAATGAAGCCGGAGGTACCTACAATGGAGACGGTGTTTACATTCGGAAGTCCGATGTCAAGTCTGAAAGCAGGCGTGGGTGTGGCGGTTACAGGCCTTCTGACGTTTGGATACGGGAAGTATAAGGCCTATTGGAACCGCATCTGGGAACAATTGATTGCAGAAAAAGTGCAGTCAGAGGACACTTTGAAAGGCGAACTCGGTCTAGGGTTGATGGACAAACAGAAAATTTCTTCTCTAAATGATGTCCTTGGGGAAAGAAATACTGGAGAGGAACGGGGGAAATAAGAGGAAGGTAGGAATGGTAAAATCAAGGTGGGAATAATGAGAGAGAGAGAGAGAGAGAGAGAGAGAGAGAGAGAGAGAGAGAGAGTAATGGAAAAATGGAAAGAGAGGAATGAAGTGAATTAATACGAATGTGGGAATGGTAAAAGAAAGAAGGGAATAATGAGAAAAAGAAGGAAAGGGATAGAATAATGATAATAAACTGGAAATGGAGAGGAAAGGAGGTAATTAAGATGAAAATGGGGAATACGGAAAGCAAGGTGACAATGATGAGGAAAAGAAGAAAAGAGAGAGAGATTAATGATAATAAACTGGAAATGGAGAGGAATGGAGCGGATTAAGGGGAAGGTGGGAATAATGGAAAAAAAAGAAGAGAAAATATTGATAAAAAAGAAATAGAGGGGAATGGAGGAAATTGAGACGAAGATGGCAATAGGGAAAGCAAGGTGGGAAAAATAAGAAAAAGAAGGAAAGAGAGAGGATAATGATATTAACAGGAAATAGAGAAGAATACACGATAATAAGACGCTGGGAATTGGGGAAAGCAAGGTGGGAAAAATGAGAAAAAGAGGGAAAGAGAGAGAGGAAAAGGATATTAACAGGATATGGAGACCAAGGGAGGATATTAAGAAGAAGCTGGGAGTGGGGAAAGCCAGGTGGCAAAATGAGAAACAGGAGGAAAGAGAGAGAGGAAAAAGATATCAACAGGATATGGAGGGCAAGGGAGGATATTAAGGAAAAGCTGGGAGTGGGGAAAGCCAAGTGGGAAAATGAAAAAGAGGAGGAAAGAGAGAGAGAAAAAAGATATCAACAGGATATGGAGAGCAAGGGAGGATATTAAGGAAAAGCTGGGAGTGGGGAAAGCCAAGTGGGAAAATGAAAAAGAGGAGGAAAGAGAGAGAGAAAAAAGATATCAACAGGATATGGAGAGCAAGGGAGGATATTAAGGAAAAGCTGGGAGTGGGGAAAGCCAAGTGGGAAAATGAAAAAGAGGAGGAAAGAGAGAGAGAAAAAAGATATCAACAGGATATGGAGAGCAAGGGAGGATATTAAGGAAAAGCTGGGAGTGGGGAAAGCCAAGTGGGAAAATGAAAAAGAGGAGGAAAGAGAGAGAGAAAAAAGATATCAACAGGATATGGAGAGCAAGGGAGGATATTAAGGAAAAGCTGGGAGTGGGGAAAGCCAGGTGGGAAAATGAGAAACAGGAGGGAAGAGAGAGAGAGGAAAAAGATATCAACGAGGGATATGGAGGGCAAGGGAGGATATTAAGAAGAAGCTGGGATTGGGGAAAGCCAAGTGGGAAAATGAAAAAGAGGAGGAAAGAGAGAGAGAAAAAAGATATCAACAGGATATGGAGAGCAAGGGAGGATATTAAGAAAAAGCTGGGAGTGGGGAAAGCCAAGTGGGAAAATGAAAAAGAGGAGGAAAGAGAGAGAGAAAAAAGATATCAACAGGATATGGAGAGCAAGGGAGGATATTAAGGAAAAGCTGGGAGTGGGGAAAGCCAAGTGGGAAAATGAAAAAGAGGAGGAAAGAGAGAGAGAAAAAAAGATATCAACAGGATATGGAGAGCAAGGGAGGATATTAAGGAAAAGCTGGGAGTGGGGAAAGCCAAGTGGGAAAATGAAAAAGAGGAGGAAAGAGAGAGAGAAAAAAGATATCAACAGGATATGGAGAGCAAGGGAGGATATTAAGGAAAAGCTGGGAGTGGGGAAAGCCAAGTGGGAAAATGAAAAAGAGGAGGAAAGAGAGAGAGAAAAAAGATATCAACAGGATATGGAGAGCAAGGGAGGATATTAAGGAAAAGCTGGGAGTGGGGAAAGCCAAGTGGGAAAATGAAAAAGAGGAGGAAAGAGAGAGAGAAAAAAGATATCAACAGGATATGGAGAGCAAGGGAGGATATTAAGGAAAAGCTGGGAGTGGGGAAAGCCAAGTGGGAAAATGAAAAAGAGGAGGAAAGAGAGAGAGAAAAAAGATATCAACAGGATATGGAGAGCAAGGGAGGATATTAAGGAAAAGCTGGGAGTGGGGAAAGCCAGGTGGGAAAATGAGAAACAGGAGGGAAGAGAGAGAGAGGAAAAAGATATCAACAGGATATGGAGGGCAAGGGAGGATATTAAGAAGAAGCTGGGATTGGGGAAAGCCAAGTGGGAAAATGAAAAAGAGGAGGAAAGAGAGAGAGAAAAAAGATATCAACAGGATATGGAGAGCAAGGGAGGATATTAAGGAAAAGCTGGGAGTGGGGAAAGCCAAGTGGGGAAAATGAAAAAGAGGAGGAAAGAGAGAGAGAAAAAAGATATCAACAGGATATGGAGAGCAAGGGAGGATATTAAGGAAAAGCTGGGAGTGGGGAAAGCCAAGTGGGAAAATGAAAAAGAGGAGGAAAGAGAGAGAGAAAAAAGATATCAACAGGATATGGAGAGCAAGGGAGGATATTAAGGAAAAGCTGGGAGTGGGGGAAAGCCAAGTGGGAAAATGAAAAAGAGGAGGAAAGAGAGAGAGAAAAAAGATATCAACAGGATATGGAGAGCAAGGGAGGATATTAAGGAAAAGCTGGGAGTGGGGAAAGCCAAGTGGGAAAATGAAAAAGAGGAGGAAAGAGAGAGAGAAAAAAGATATCAACAGGATATGGAGAGCAAGGGAGGATATTAAGGAAAAGCTGGGAGTGGGGAAAGCCAAGTGGGAAAATGAAAAAGAGGAGGAAAGAGAGAGAGAAAAAAGATATCAACAGGATATGGAGAGCAAGGGAGGATATTAAGGAAAAGCTGGGAGTGGGGAAAGCCAAGTGGGAAAATGAAAAAAGAGGAGGAAAGAGAGAGAGAAAAAAGATATCAACAGGATATGGAGAGCAAGGGAGGATATTAAGGAAAAGCTGGGAGTGGGGAAAGCCAAGTGGGAAAATGAAAAAGAGGAGGAAAGAGAGAGAGAAAAAAGATATCAACAGGATATGGAGAGCAAGGGAGGATATTAAGAAAAAGCTGGGAGTGGGGAAAGCCAGGTGGGAAAATGAGAAACAGGAGGGAAGAGAGAGAGAGGAAAAAGATATCAACAGGATATGGAGAGCAAGGGAGGATATTAAGAAGAAGCTGGGAGTGGGGAAAGCCAGGTGGGAAAATGAGAAAAAGGAGGAAAGAGAGAAAGAGGAAAAGGATATTAACAGGATATGGAGAGCAAGGGAGGATATTAGGAAGAAGCTGGGAGTGGGGAAAGCCAGGTGGGAAAATGAAAAAGAGGAGGAAAGAGAGAGAGAAAAAAGATATCAACAGGATATGGAGAGCAAGGGAGGATATTAAGGAAAAGCTGGGAGTGGGGAAAGCCAAGTGGGAAAATGAAAAAGAGGAGGAAAGAGAGAGAGAAAAAAGATATCAACAGGATATGGAGAGCAAGGGAGGATATTAAGAAAAAGCTGGGGAGTGGGGAAAGCCAGGTGGGGAAAATGAGAAACAGGAGGGAAGAGAGAGAGAGGAAAAAGATATCAACAGGATATGGAGAGCAAGGGAGGATATTAAGAAGAAGCTGGGAGTGGGGAAAGCCAGGTGGGGAAAATGAGAAAAAGGAGGAAAGAGAGAAAGAGGAAAAGGATATTAACAGGATATGGAGAGCAAGGGAGGATATTAGGAAGAAGCTGGGAGTGGGGAAAGCCAGGTGGGAAAATGAGAAACAGGAGGGGAAGAGAGATAGGATAATGATATTAACAGGAAATGGAGAGCAAGGGAGGATATTAAGAAAAAGCTGGGAGTGGGGAAAGCCAGGTGGGAAAATGAGAAACAGGAGGGAAGAGAGAGAGAGGAAAAAGATATCAACAGGATATGGAGAGCAAGGGAGGATATTAAGAAGAAGCTGGGAGTGGGGAAAGCCAGGTGGGAAAATGAGAAAAAGGAGGAAAGAGAGAAAGAGGAAAAGGATATTAACAGGATATGGAGAGCAAGGGAGGATATTAGGAAGAAGCTGGGAGTGGGGAAAGCCAGGTGGGAAAATGAGAAACAGGAGGGAAGAGAGATAGGATAATGATATTAACAGGAAATGGAGAGCAAGGGAGGATATTAAGAAAAAGCTGGGAGTGGGGAAAGCCAGGTGGGAAAATGAGAAACAGGAGGGAAGAGAGAGAGGAAAAAGATATCAACAGGATATGGAGAGCAAGGGAGGGTATTAAGAAGAAGCTGGGAGTGGGGAAAGCCAGGTGGGAAAATGAGAAAAAGGGGGAAAATGAGAAAAAGGAGGAAAGAGAGAAAGAGGAAAAGGATATTAACAGGATATGGAGAGCAAGGGAGGATATTAAGAAGAAGCTGGGAGTGGGGAAAGCCAGGTGCCAAAATGAAAAAAAGGA
>NC_090762.1:62372190-62389690 GCF_036898095.1 Palaemon carinicauda | reverse complement strand
AGCTGCTTCCTCTTATGATGCTCCCTTCGGGGCTCTGACCTGACAAATGCTTGTCATTTCATAGTTTTTTTTTTTCATATACAACACAATATTCAAACCTTGAATTTCAAAAAAACACAATAGAACCACCCATTATTAAATCTTGCTAAGAGTATAATAGGATTATGTTAAAATTAATGGCTTGTGATACATAGTGTCTCCACAGAGGTGAAGTGGGAAGGTTGAATCCACTTGCAATGCTCACTCAAGGGCCCCACCGTTAGGAGGGTCAAATGTCTGTCAGTGCCGGTAATCTAGTTGTAACTTTGACTACGTGACACATCGTCTGCTTTCCAGTGCTAGCATTCCCTTGGAATATTTTACTGGTAAGTTTCTGTTTATTCTTATTAATGATGCTTTTTTACTTGGAAGCGTCCGAGTGCACAATTTAAACTTTTATTCTCCAGACTTCAAAAGGTTCATAATTGTGAAATTTCCAAAGGCTACAGGATTTAGTCGTTTCGTGTATGCTAAAATTACCTAAGGCAGAGGGCATCAGTTGGTTCAAAATCTGAAAAACTACAGATGGTAGAATACATCAGCTGACTGAAAACCTCAAAAGGTACAGCCGATTGAAAATCTTATGTAAAGAGGATATTTGATGATGGACCACAGATAGTTTATGAAAATAAAATGTAAGGATGGTAAAAGACTTCATCATACGATTTATAAGAGAACAGCTATAACTGCCCAAGCTTGTCAACGATAGCAAAAGATTCAGTTGTAAAGAAACGGATTGATTTACCCATGAAAATTGTATTGTTGGCAAAGGACGTCAGTAGGTTGACGACTACGCATGGTAGAGTGGACAAAGGATACAGGTACACTTGGTAAATAACCTTAGCTTGTAATTTAAAAAAACAATGCTGACCAAGGAGCTAGTTCAAAGATGCAAAAGGAATAGCAGATTTAGAACCTTACATAGGTTATAAGTGAATAAGGCAGAGTTAACAAAGACCACAGCTGATTTATAGCTCTTAAAGGGTAAAACAAAGATCACAGTTGATTTATAACTCTTAATGGTAAAACAAAAAAGACCATAGCTAATTTATAGCTCTTAAAGGGTAAAACAACAAAGACCACAGCTAATTTATAACTCTTAAAGGGTAAAACAAAGATCACAGTTGATTTACAACTCTTAATGGTAAAACAAAAAACACCATAGCTGATATATAACTCTTAAAGGGTAAAACAACAAAGATCACAAGTGATTTATAACTCTTAATGGTAAAACAACAAAGACCATAGCTGATTTTATTATAACTCTTAAGGGTAAAACAGCAAAGACAACAGCAGATTTATAACTCTTAAGGGTAAAACAACAAAGACCATGGCTGATCTATAACTCTTAAAGGGTAAAACAACAAAGATCACAGTTGATTTATAACTCTTAAGGGTAAAACAGCAAAGACCACAGCTGATTTATAACTCTTAAGGGTAAAACAACAAAGACCACAGCTGATTTATAACTCTTAAAGGGTAAAACAGCAAAGACCACAGCTGATTTATAACTCTTAAAGGGTAAAACAACAAAGACCACAGCTGATCTATAACTCTTAAAGGGTAAAGCAACAAAGGTCACAGTTGATTTATAACTCTAAATGGTGAATCAGCAAAGTTCACAGCTGATTTATAACTCTTAAGGATAAAAAAAAAAACAAGGACCACAGCCGATTTATAACTCAAAGGGCAAAACAACAAAGATCAAAACTAATTTATAACTCTTAAGGGTAAAACAATAAAGACCACAACTGATTTATAACTCTTAAGGGCAAAACAACAAAGAACATAACTGATTTATAACTCTTAAGGATAAAACAACAAAGACCACAACTGATTTATAACTCTTAAGGGCAAAACAACAAAGACCACAACTGATTTATAACTCTTAAGGGTAAAACAACAAAAACCACAACTGATTTATAAATCTGAAAGAGTAAAACAACAAAGATTATCTTAAGTTTAAGCGCAATTTCTACCTCAAGTTTAACAAGGACTCCAATTTCAACAAACATTTCGAGAGGTAAAAGAGAGAGAGAAAAAAAAAAACACTTAATCATCAACCAGCCGGTAATAATTTCAAAACGAATGACATCACAATACTAAAAACTTACCTATCAAATCCTTCTTCTTGTTTACGGCAGTGTTGAAAACTAACTTGAAGGATAAGGGGTCTCTGAGACAAATTTGAAATCAAGAGTTATTCATAAAAATTCCTTTAATCATGAGCGGGGTGCTAAGAATTGAAAATTGGTAATTGGAATGTTAGAACCATGAATCAGATTGGGAAGTTACAGCAAGTGGACAATTAATTTGTGAAATATACTTTGGATATCTTGGCCCTAAGTGAAACACGATGCAAGGGAGTTGGTAAGGAAACCTTAGACTAAGGAAATATATATATATATATATATATATATATATATATATATATATATATATATATATATATATATATATATATATATATACTGTATATATATAAATATATATATATATATATATATATATATATATATATATTTATATTTATATATATATATATATTTATATTTATATATATACATATATATATATATATATATATATATATATATATATATAAATATATACATATATATATATATATGTATATATAAATATATATATGTATATATATAAATATATATATACAGTATATATATATATATATATATATATATATATATATATATGTGTGTGTGTGTGTGTGTGTGTGTGTGTGTATACAGGAAGAACTGATGGAGTTGGAAAAAAAGGAGTAGGAATATTGTTGACACCAAGAGCAGAAAAGACATTAACGGAATGGAGAGCAGTAAATAGTAGATTCTTACTTGCAAATTTTAAACCAAAACAATGCAATGTCAGTATTATAGTTTGCTATGAACCAACAAATGATTCCCCTGAAGAAAGGAAAGATGAACACTATAAAGAACTGCAGAGTGTAATTGATGAGATCTCAGAGAGAGATATGAAAACTGTGATTGGAGACTTCAGTGCTTAAGTTGGAAGGAATAATCAAGGTGTAGAGAATGTGATGGGTGTCGAGGGTCTTGGCAAAGTTGCAAATGAAAATGGAGCACATTTCATAAGTTTCTGTTCAACAAACAATCTTTCCATTGGATGTACTCTTTTTCAACACAAGAACATCCACAAATGTACATAGACTTCACCATGTGGCCATTACAAAAAGATCATACAGCCATTATTAAAAGAGAGAAGGAGGACTCTGAGAAATGTAAGAAGCTATAGAGGTGCAGATATTGGTAGCGATCAGCAGCTCCTCATTGCTACACTGAAATTAAAATTGAAAACATTCAACAGAAATGTAGATAAGACTACCTAGGTTTTATACAACTAAGCTTGTGAAAGATGAGTACAGAGAAACATTTGCAATTGAATGTATGAATCGAATTGAAGTCTTATAGACTTTGAGAGATGAAGAGCAGAGAATTAATGAAAAATGCTGTGATATTAAGAACATATATCAGTCAGTTGGTAGCGAAGCTTTAGGACATGGTGTTACAAGGAGAAAACCATGGATATCAAATGATACGTGGGATACTTTAAAAAGGAGACAAAAATAGAAATTAATTGTTGAGTTTTCGAGAAAGTAATGAAAATTACAAGGTAGAGCATGCTAAGTATTCCAGTATTAATAGTGGGGTCAAAAGAGAAGTAGAATGACTGGAGAGAATATTTAGACAGGAAAGCAGATAAGTCTGACAAAGTTATGAATTCAGGGAGTGTCTATGGTGTAAGAATCCCTCATAGAATTATTAATGATATCTCAAATACACCGAATTCATTCTAGGGCACATAAAGGTCTTTGTCAGCATCAGATATATCAATCAAATTATTCCCTTCATATCTCCTATTCATGTCCTCACTAAAGTGTTCCATCCAACGTTGCCTTTCTTCATCTTTGTTATTATAACAGATCCATCTCTCTTTTTGATGGGTATATGCTTCTCCTTCATTGTTCCAAAGAAGTAGAAGCTTATACCCATCAACAAGAGAGATGGATCTGTTATAACAACAGAAGAAGAAAGACAACGTTGGATGGAACACTTTAGTGAGGTCATGAATAAAGAGATACGAAGGAAATAATTTGATTGATATATCGGAAGCTGATAAAGACCTTGATGTGCCCATGAATGAATTCAGTGTGTTTGAAATCGAAGCTATCATTAAAAAATCAAGAGATGGAAAGCCCCGGGATACGATGGAATAACTGCCGAGATGATACTTGCCGAACATAAAGGGACTCTCAGAATACTTACAAGATTATTTTGTAGAATGTACAATGAAGAGGCAAAACCCGATGAACGGGAGCTAGGGGCATTGGTGAAAAGGACAAAAAAGAGAGACCTGGCGGATTACAATAATTACAGAGGCATAACACTTCTGTCAGTTGTCATGAAAACATATAGCAAGCTTTTTCTAAAAAGATTAGAGAGAAAGCTTGATGAAAAGCTAAAAGATGAACAAGCAGGATTTAGAAAAGGTAGAAGTTGTACTGACCAAATTTTCATTTTGAGACATGTGGTAGAGCAAAGCCTTTGATAGTGTGGACAGTCCAATTTTGTGGAGAGTCCTGCATTATTATGGAATTTCTCTTGAATATGTGAATTTAATTTAAGTCTGTTCATAGCATAGCAAGGGCAAAGTTAATATTAGTGGAGTCCTATTACACGAATTTCCGGTGAACAGCAGAGTACTCCAAGGGAATGTGTTGTCACCTATGTTGTTTATCCTCCTCATCGATTTTTCAATGCATAGAACAGTTGGAGATGGCGGAGAAGGAATAGACTGGATTGGTAATAGGATATTAGCTGACCTAGAGTCTGCTGATTATGCTGTCCTTATTAGCAGAACACCACAGGATTTGCAATGCTTGCATACCAGAATGCATGAAATATCACACGATTGGGCTCAAGATAAACAGAAGAAAGACAGAGATGATGAGAAAGGAATACGCAATGGAAGATGAAATATCATTGGAAGGAGATAGGATTAATGAGGTAGAATCATTTAAGTATTTAGGAACTATGATCTCCAATACAGGATTATTATGACTGGAGTTTATTGAAAGATTGAAAAAAGCAAATCAGACAATGGCTAGGTTAGGTAAAATGTGGAAATCATATCGCCTGAAATTACATACAAAATTTAGGCTATATATCAGTTTGGTGAGATGTGTTTCTGTATGGACATGAGTCCAACATACTTAGTAGATTTGAGAACAAAGCTCTCAAAAGAATATTGGGAGTTGAATAGCAGGATAGGATTAGAAATGAAACAATAAGAGAGATTACTCAAGTGCCATATGTGGATGAGATTATGGTGAGGGGTAGATGGAGATGGTTTGAGCATGATCTTTGCAGTCCTCGAGAGATTAGTTCATCAAATTTTCAACTGGGCTCCACAAGGGACTAGAAGAGTTGGAAGGCCATGGCCTACATGGCTGTGAACTGTGAAACGTAAATTGGGACATGATGAGTGGAGAAGTATCGAAATAAAAGCTCAAGATAGAGACGACTGTCGAAATCTAAGAGTCCCTTTGCATCAATAGGCGTAGGATGAGATGATGATGATGATGATTTCTGGATTAGCAATAATCTTCGTTAAAAAGATGGTAATAGCTAAGAAACAAGTCACAATCTAAATCAATCTATTTTGGCAAATAGGATTTTACAATTAAAACAAAATACACATGCATACATACATGCATAAAAGAAATAACTTTGCCAATAAAATTTAATGAAACACCTGACCCAGTACCAAAAGTAACAGTAAGAGAAGTAAAGATATCATTGACAGGCATGAAGAAGGCAAAGCAGCAGGAGATGGCCTAATGGTTGATTTAATAATAGATGGAGATTTCATAGTAGTAAATCTGGCTGAAAGAATGCTCTATTCCTACAGCTTGGAGAAACTTCATTGGACAAACATCCAAAGGTATCTCAGTCATTATTAAACAGCATAAGGTGGCCGTCTCTAGAGGTTTACTTATTAATGCCTTGGCCTCCCACAATTTAGGATCTACTCACAGATTGTCAGAGACAAATCAAATAATCCATGTAATTAACTATACCCCCAAGGAATATTGTTTAATCCTTTTTAATTACCTGTAGCAAAGGTCAAAATTTAAATCTAAGCCCTGGGCCTTTTTTTTCTTTAATCCGGTATTATTCTTTTACCTAAAATCTAACAGATGTGGGACCCCCTTCTTTATAAATATGATGTCTTTGTATGTGTATTCTCATTGTTGAGTCTGTTGTTGTCCCTAATGGAAGAAAATACTAACTCCAATCAAGTCTTTTCATTCTTCCTTTCATGGCTATTATATATATATATATATATATATATATATATATATATATATATATATATCTATATATATATATATATATATATATATATATATATATATATATATATATATATATATATATGGGGGGATACTTAATGTCACCACATTATATATGAAAGGGTTTGTGTATTGCCATGATCAGCAGAACTGTACTACGTAGTCAGTGTCATCCATACTAGGTTGGCTTGTTGTGAGCAATCAGAGAAAAATCTCCCACCATCACTAATAGGCACTGACCAGCGTGATAAAAATTAGCCATACCCCATACAGGAATTGACATGTCTGAGGCTTTTGTTCTGTAGTAGCGGGCAAGAAACAGTTGCATTTGATGTGTGTGTGTGTATATATATATATATATATATATATATATATATATATATATATATATACACACACATATATATATATATATATATATATATATGTATATATATACATATATATATATATATATATATATATATATATATATATATATATATATATATATATGAGTGCCGACACGTCTTGAACGACGTCTGTGCGTGACACTTCGTCAGAACTACATTGGTTGAAAAATAGAAATACACTCCAATTACTTCAATATATACTGTAGGTTATAAGGGTGAAAATGTAAAATCAAGAAATATTGGAAAGCTTGGAAATTAATTAACAAGTATTGAAATGATCTTTTTGACAAGGTTTCACGGAAATACGTTGTCTCCACTGGTGCAACGGTAGATGTCAGGATGCAAGAAAACCTCAAATCAATCAATCAATCAATCATGCAACGGGCTTGACGGTGGACCTTCGAGACCATTATCGCTTGTGTAACGCAGGCTAAACCGTGAGACTTACCTGTCCCCTTAGTAAAAATTTAGATCAGTAATTTGCTTTGATCTCAGATTAGGTCCCCTTTAGGACGCTGTTCCTCAGCATTTACTCTGAAATTAAGCAGTTTCTCTCAGCATGTCAAGGCCATCCATGCTATTTCAAAGATTTCAATTATCAATACGTTAATGCATTTAAGAGTTCTCAAATATTTTTGTATTTTAAACAGTCTTTATACTGAAGTGTAATTCTAACGTTCAACTAATGTAGTTGTGACAAAGAATCTCGTAAAAACCAGGTCTGAAACAATTATTAAAACCAAATATTAAATGAAAGAAAACGTAAATGCAGTTTTCATCTTTTACTGAAATCTAATTTATCTAAATTTTTTATCAAAGTAAATTAGAAGTGTGCTAAGAGATAGGAGGAGATATATACAAGTTTTGGATAGAAGTAGTTGAAAGGAAGGGCTTTAATATTGCAAGATTGAGAACTAACTTTATTTCCACAGACAGTGAGGTTATATACAAGAGTTTCAGAGCAAGAAGGTCACAAAAATTCAAACAAAATAATTACTAAAAAGACAGGCATAGACAGGTCCTGTTAACAGTGAGATGTAGAGCGAGATATACAATAAAAGAGAATAATATACAGTATATATATATATATATATATATATATATATATATATATATACGTGTGTGTGTGTGTATTATTAGACAAGGTTACTGTATTTATACAGAAGGGGATCCCTAAAAGGTCAGTATCTTGATGATTCAGAATAAGTCAGTTTTAAGTAAAGATAATACAGGACTACTGGAAAACAGACCATGGCTTAAAACACAGTACATAGTAAACAAGGGGTATTCACAATCAACATGTATTCAAATGTGCAGCTTTATTTACTCTCTCCCTATATATCTATCTTTTTTTTTTCAAAATGCATATGACATCTAAAGATATTCATGTTATTCATTGGTCACTTTTTCTCTATCTTGACATTAAAAGCACTAAGACTTTGCACCCCTGGGTACATAGAAGGTGAGTTTACCATTGTTGAAGAAATTACCACTAATCTTTGCTATCCTAAATATTTTTGGTAGAAAACTATGATTAGAGCTAAGAAATCCTTTTATAGTATCAAGTTAGAGAAAAGGAAGTTATGAATAACATACTTTAGTTACCATTTCATGATTCTATTTTAGATGTCATGGAAAATGCCCCCGGGGTCGAGGTGATAAATGGGCAGTACTTAATTTTATGATGATTGTGGAATGTTTATGATTGTAAGAGGGTAGAATGAGCGAATGAGTGTATAAGTGGTGAGATGAGGAAATGAGGGCTTTAATGCTAAGATTATAATTACTTGAGGTTAGATTGCTCGGCTGAGGATAAGTTTCTATTATTGAGAAAAATGTGAGAGAGATAACTTTTAGGAAAGCATTAAAAATAGAGGGAAAGTGAGAAATTCATCTACAGGAAAGTAGATGTTGAAAGAAATGCTGATAAGCTAATTGTATTTAGACCGATAATATTGAACGTGGAAATGATATCTGAAGTGGAATCAGTCCTGGGTCAGCGGTGTGCATAATTCAAATATTTGTTGAATGTGAAAGTAAAAGAAATCAGCATTGAATGCCATAATCTGCAAAGGTGTACTAGTCATGGCCACCCATACTAGGTTGGTTTGCAGTGAGCGATCAGACAAAAGTCTTCCACCATCATCAATCTGCACGGCCAGCGTGGTGAGGATAATTAGCCAACTCCCAGACACGAAGGACATATCTGAGGCCTTTGTCCTTCAGTGGACTAGAAACGGCTGCATTTTTTGTTGTTGTTGATATAAAGTATACATCATAGCTAAGTGTGTGCATACATTATACATTTAGGTATGTCAGAATAGTTATCAGGATAAACATACAAGAAGGTTTTTCTTTTGAATTGTGAATTTAGGTAAACCCAAAATAGCAAATTGAATAACCAAATAACAGTCTTATTAATGATATTACTCCTAAGAAGACTGCTGACCAGGATGCACTCCCAAAACAATTCTTCAAAGGGAAGGTATATACGCAACCCGGAGATACGCATAAATATAATCCAGCTGAGGTCTGAGGTTTACCAAAAACAAACATGAAAAGGGGCTAGTATTCAAGCACTCTGCGATGTTTATTATTTCCGCTATGAATATAATGCTTATCAAAGGTCTGGGAATATTTTCTTTTTTTACAGGTATCGGTCATACAATCACGGGAAGAAAATGCGTTTTTTATATGTAATAATTTACTACTATACTGTACATAATTTTGTGAGAATATAAAGATTAATGCAATTTTGAATGGGTGACATAATATATGCACAGAGAGAGAGAGAGAGAGAGAGAGAGAGAGAGAGAGAGAGAGAGAGAGAGAGAGAGAGAGAGAGAGAGAGAGAGAGATGAACTGGAGTATTGTTTTACCCAGGTGGAATCGGGATTACCTTGTTGAGTTCTTTCCGTCTTTAAAGGTTTAAAGATGCCCCATGAGTGGCAGAGGCAAGGGATATGACGATGTCCAGGCGACTGACTACATAAACATAGGATCAGCGCCCCAGATTCCTCTCCATCAAGCTAGGAACAGGGAGGGCCAGGCAATGACTACTGATGACTCGGCAGGTAGTACTATATGCGCTATAGTACACAAGGATGGTGAGGTTACAAACACTATAAGCAACTATCAAGCTTGAGCGGGGCTCGGACACCCGTCCATTGCCAGGCAGGAAAGTTTCCAATAGGCTACCGCAGAGAGAGAGAGAGAGAGAGAGAGAGAGAGAGAGAGGGAGAGAGAGAGAGAGAGAGAGAGAGAGAGAGAGAGAGAGAGAGAGAGAGAGAGAGAGAGAGAGAGAGAGAGAGAGAGAATCACAACGTCTATCACTTTGAAATGATTTAATTCAATTCAGTGACTGTTCTTGAAATATTTTATTTTGTTGTTTATTCTTCTCTTGTTGTTTATTCCTTTCCTTGTTACTTTTCCTCACTGGGCTATTTTCCCTGTTAGAGCCCTTTGACTTATAGCATCTTGCTTCTCCAACTAGGGTTATAGCTTAGCTTATAATAACAATAATATTAGTAATTATAAAGACAACTCACTAGGATAGAGTGATGGTCAAGCCTTATGCTAACACGTATTGTATAAAGCCAGAGATGAGAAACATGTAACGTGAAACTTCCTGTCTACATCCTACATAAGATAGAAATAGAATAAGAATAGCTAAATGGGACGAGAGCCTTCCTTTAACTAGAGGTCATGTTACACACTGGAGTACAAAACGCTTCAGGGGAAGAAGATAATAAAGCAATGTTTTCTTTGGGCTTATGTTGAGCAGTATTTTCATAACCTTAACACTCGTTGTTATTGCTACCGAAATTATATATATTCTTTGAAAGTAACCACACATACGCGCACACACATACTGTATATATATAAACACACACACGCATATATATATATATATATATTTATGGGTAGTAAGTTGGCCAGGGCACCAGCAACCCGTTGAGATACTACCAATAGAGAGTTATGGCGTCTTTTGACTGGCCAGACAGTACTACATTGGAATCTTCTCTCTGGTTACTGTTAATTTTCCCTTTGCTTCACATACACTGAATGGTCTGGCATATTCTTTACATATTCTCCTCTGTCCTCATACACCTGACAACACCGAGATTACCAAACAATTTTTCTTCACCCAACTGGTTACTGCACTGTAATTGTTCAGTGGCCAATTTCCTCTTGCTAATGGTAGAAGAGACTCTTTAGCTATGGTAAGTAGCTCTTCTAGGAGAGGGACACTCCAAAATCAAACCATTGTTCTCTCTCCTTGGGTAGTGCCATAGCCTCTGTACCAAGGCCTTCCAATGTCTTGGGCTAGAGTTCTCTTGCTTGAGGGTACACTCGGGCATGCTATTCTATCTAATTTCTCTTCCTCTTGTTTTGTTAAAAGTTTATATCGTTTATATAGGAGATATTTATTTCAATGTTGTTACTCTTCTTAAAATATTTCATTTTTCCATACTTCCTTTCCTCACTGGGGTATTTTCTCTGTTGGAGCCCCTGGGCTTATGACATCCTGCTTTTCCAACTAGGGTTGTAGCTTGTCAAGTAATAACAATAATTATATATATATATATATATATATATATATATATATATATATATATATATATATATATATATATATACTATGTGTGCGCGCGCATGTGTAAGCCTCCTGCTTCGAAAAGCTGCAAAATAATAAGATGAATAAGACGAAATCACTGTGAAGTGGTTTGAGAGAGAGAGAGAGAGAGAGAGAGAGAGAGAGAGAGAGAGAGAGAGAGAGAGAGAGAGAGAGAGAGAGATGCTAAGAGTTCATACATATTATAAGAAAAGAAAGGAAGTTTAATGATCAGAAATTTAAAACTAGTGTGCTATAAATATTTATATCTACCTGTATAATGATCTATGCTTTAGTCAGCTGTCGGCGTAAAAGCAGAAGCTCATTTTCCATATCATTATTATTATTATTATTATTATTAAATCAATACTAGCTAAGCTAAAACCCTAGTTGAAGATGCAGCATGCTATAAACCCAAGGGCTGCGACAGAGAAAAATAGCCCAGTGAGGAAAGGAAATAAATAAGCTACATATGAGAAGCAATGGATGAAGAATATAAGATATCTTAAAATTCGTGACAGCGTAAAAATAGATATGCCATATACCAGACCTTGCCTGTTCAACATAAAAACATTCACTGGTAGTTTGAACATCTCAAATTCCACCGATTTAATTGCCTGATTAGGAAGATCATTCCACAATATGGTCATAGCTGGAATAAAACTTCTAGCATACTGTGCAGTATTGAGCCTTATGATAAAGAAGGCATGGCTAATAGAATTAACTGTCTTATGAGCACTTACAATAAACTGAGTAAAAGTGAATATGATACCATGTGCCCACCGATAGAAAAGACTATAACCGTGAAAGACCAATCACCTTGGTTTGATGGAGAGACTTTGGTAAAAAGAGGGAAAAAAGACTTAAAGAAAGAAAGTGGAATAGGTTAAAAACTGAAAGTACTTGGGTAGAATACAAAACTGCTGCGTGTCAATATAACTACCTAATAAGAAGGAAAAAAAGTGAATACTATAAGAGAAAGATCCTCGAAGCAGCAACTGACATAAATAAGTTATATCGTCTCCTGAATGGTATAATGGGAAATGTAAAAGAAAAGAAGCTACCTGATGGATACAGTGACCAGGAACTAGCAAATAATTTTCTAGTATTCTTTAAAAACAAAATTGAAAACATAACCAGATCATTTGTAAATACTCAACATAAGAATAATGATATACCAGGCACACAGACAAAATTAATACGATTTAACAACATAACACAAGATGACATCACCAGAATTATCGAGAGAGCAAAGAAAGCAAACTGCGCGATTGATCCTATGCCAATATCTGAAGTAATTGGATAGACTTTTCTAGTCTAGCCGAAATAATAATGAGAATAGCAAATGCAAGCATTGATGAATGTAAGTTTCCTAAATCTGAGAAAATGGCTATAATCACACCAGTTCTAAAAAATGCACTGGACTACCAGGAATTAAGCTCATATAGACCTATTTCAAATCTATCCTTTGTCTCAAAAGTGCTTGAATATGCTGTTGTAAATGATATGCTAGAAATGATGGATGAAAATAAATGTGGTATTTTAATATTGCTCGATCTAAGTGCTGCTTTTGATACAGTTGTGCATGAACTGCTACTAAATGATCTACGGTCCATCGGCGTTGAAGATCAAGCCTTCGAATACCTAAAAGACTACTTGGTTGGTAGAAATTACTGTGTACAAATTGGAAACTCTTATTCATCATATGAACCCTTAAACAGAGGGGTACCCCAGGGGAGTGTACTTGGCCCAATATTATTCTACATTTATACTATTGGTCTATCGAAAATGCTACAAAGGCATGGCGTGAAGTTCAAACTATTTGCAGATGACACACAGTTTTACTTCCCCATAAATGATATACATGACACTACTGAAACTCTAAACCGAATCCTTGATAGTGTTAGAGAATGGATAACATTTAAACAACTAAAATTAAATGAGAACAAAATTGAATTCATGGTGGTGGGTAAGAGAAACCGCGTGAGAAACTTAGGTGATATTCAAATGAACATGAATAATGACTCGGTGCCGATATCTAGTAAAGTTCGAGATCTAGTTGTATTTCTTGACTGTAACCTGTCTCTAAATGCCAAAATAAATAATGCAAAAAAGTGCTGGTTATCATCTAAGAAATATTGCGTTTACAAAAAAGTACCTGGACGAAAATTCTGTTAAGAAACTAGTGATAAACTGTTATTACCAGGACTGACTACTGCAACTTTATTTACTACAATTTACCAAAAGTCCAACTTAAGAAATTACAAAACATAATAAACAGAGGAGCAAGACTGATAAAAGGTGTCCCACCTAGAGAAATGATCACCCCTATACTAATTGATTTACACTGGCTGCCGATTAAAGCGAGAAATGAATTTAAAATATGAACAATAACCCACCAAGTTATCAGAACCGGTCGTCCAATATACTTAAGAGAATTGCTACAGATTGCGCAGCCAACAAATCGTGTCGACACGAGAATAGTTACAGATGGCTTCAAACTGTTGGAACCTAGATTTATGTCCACTTTGGGCTCCAGAGCCTTTAAACGTGCGGCCCCGAGACTATATAATAAGCTCCCACGAAACATTCGAATGATTGAAGACATTAAGGCTTTCAAGAAGAAACTGAAGACTTTCTTATTTCATGAGTCTTTTAACAGTGACGATTTAACAGTAAATGAACAATATGTGACTTGAAAAGATAAATACTGTGAACGAACAAGGTAAAACGACAGTGGAGGTCCTGTAGAGCGACAGTGGAGGTCCTGTAGAGAGTGGGGTTCCCCTGCTGTATGGGACCGGAAAAGCAGCCATCGAAGTAAAGTAAGCAGGAGGGCACAGTCTGGGTAGGTCTGAATGCAAAGGATGGACAGAATTGTGAAAAATCTTATGCAATATGCATAAAGAACTGATTGAGCGATTGTGCAGGAGATTAATATCAAAATCAGGAATAAGAAATTTCATAGAACACAAGTTTTGTCCATCAAATTAAGATGAGAGTCAGCAGCTGATGACCATACGGGAGAACAATACTCGAAACAACGTCGAATGAAAGAATTAAAAAAAAATCTTCAAAATATATTGATCACCAAAAATTTTTAAACGGCTTTCTCAATTGAAAAAGAAACAGAACGGATGTATTTCTCAAAAGTAAATTTGCAATCAAGAATCAAATCTAAAATTTCAAAGCTGGTAATTGCTTGGACCTCGTATACACTGACTCCCCTGGCGTTATAACTAGTAAGGCTTGTTCTCCAGTCGGGGCATCTGATCATGCCTTGATTTCATTATTAGTGAAGACTGAGCAGTCTGTCCCTGATATATCATATTCTTGTAAAATTTATATGAAATCCCAAGCAGACTGGAATGGGATTTTACATGATCTTTTGTGCTTGAATTGGTCACAATTATATAATAGTGTAGATCCTGTTGTCCCTTTGAATGAGAATCTAGTCAACATAATTGATAGGCGTATCCCTTCTCGTGTGCTAAGGTACCGAGTGAAGGACAAACCATGGTTCAATGATGATTGTAGACGTGCTTATTTGGAGAAACAGGAGGCCTATCATCTTTGGAAGGGTAACAGATCAGATTTGACCTGGAACAACTATACTCAGCTTCGAGCTTTTGCTCAGAGAGTTTATGCCTCAACTGAAAAGGAGTACAATTTAACCATAAAAGAAACACTTTCTGGTACAACTCAGGAACATAAATGGTGGTCTACCCTTAAATCTGCACTCTTTGGTGTAGATGCAACAGTTCCTCCTTTACTTAAACCAGATGGCTCAGTCACTCACTGTCCAAAGGAAAAGGCAACCCTTTTGGCTGATGTTTTTGACAGTAAACAGAGTAATGAAAAACTTGAACTTCCTCATTCCTGTTTTCCTGAGGCTAAATTAACTAGTTTAGCTTTTCGATCTCGTGAGATTAAAGCTCTGTTGGTGGACCTTGATGCTTATGGAGGTGTAGACCCAAATGGCATTTTTCCTTTGTTTTTTATAAAGACAGCAGATTTCTTAGCTCCAAAGTTATCTGCTATTTTGCGCAAGTTAGCAAGAAGAGGAGCTTTTAGCACTAGTTGGAGAATTGGTAATGTTACTCCTCTATGTAAATGTGTTTGTGGTAGCTCAAGTCCCACTGATTACCGCCCAATTTCCATAACTCCCATATTATCTAAAGTTTTTGAACGTCTTCTGGCAAAACGTCTTAATAGGTTTGCTGAAGGTAATCATCTACTCCCTAGTTTGCAATTTGGTTTTCGTAAAGGCCTTGGAGCATGTGATGCCCTTCTTACAATCTCCAATGCTGTACAGAAATCCCTTGATTGTGGTCGGGAAGTTCGTATGATTGGCCTTGATTTTAGTGCTGCCTTTGACCGTGTTAATCATGAGGCCCTTGTTTTCAAACTCAAACAGTTGGGAGTGGGTGGGTCGTTTCTTAGCATTATTATTGATTTTTTAAGTAATAGATCTCAAAGAGTTGTTGTTGATGGGCACCATAGTGATTATAGGAATGTGATATTCGGTGTTCCACAGGGTAGTGTTCTTGGCCCATTACTTTTCATACTATATACACATGACATGTGGTTTGGCCTAAAAAACAAGCTTGTTGCATATGCAGATGATGCTACTCTCTTTGCATCAATTCCATCCCCTGATTGTAGATATAGGGTTGGTGAATCCCTTAATAGAGATTTAGCTAAAATTAGTGCATGGTGCAAATTATGGGGTATGAAGTTGAATCCTAACAAAACTCAAAGTATGATTGTAAGTAGGTCAAGGACGGTGGCTCCTCAACATCCGGATCTCAGTATTGATAATGTTTCTTTAAATATGTATGACTTTCAAAATTTTAGGTGTGATTCTCGACAGTAAATTTACTTTTGAGAAACATATAAGGTCTGTGTCTTCTTCAATTGCACAAAAAATAGGCTTATTGAGAAAGTCTTTCAAGATTTTCGGTGATCAATCTATTCTGAAGAAGTGTTTTAATTCTTTCATTCTACCTTGTTTTGAGTATTGTTCTCCTGTCTGGTCTTCAGCTGCTGATTCTCATCTTAATTTGTTGGACAGAAACTTACGGTCTATTAAATTTCTTATTCCTGATCTAGATATTAATCTCTGGCATCGTCGTTCAATTAGTTCATTATGCACGTGGCATAAGATTTTTCATAACTCTGGCCATCCTTTACATTCAGATCTCCCTGGACAATTCTATCCTGTTCGTAATACTAGGCAGGCAGTTAATTCTAATAGCCAGGCCTTCTCCATCACGAGGCTCAATACTACGCAGTACTCTAGAAGTTTTATTCCAGCTGTTACCAAGTTGTGGAATGATCTTCCTAATCGGGTGGTTGAATCAGTACAACTTCAAAAGTTCAAAGTTGGAGCAAATGCTTTTTTGTTGACCAGGCGGACATGAGTCTTTTTATAGTTTATTTATGACATATTTGTTTTTGATGTTGTTAATAGTTTATATATGACATGTCTGTTTTGACGTTGTTACTTATTTTAGAATGATTTATTGTTAATTTGTTCTCTTCATTTATTTATTTCCTTGTTTCCTTTCCTCACTGGGCTATTTTTCCCTGTTGGAGCCCCTGAGCTTATAGCATCTTGCTTTTCCAACTAGGGTTGTAGCTTGGATAGTAGTAATAATAATAATAATAATAATAATAATAATAATAATAATTAATAAATAAATACCAATCCAGATCTGGATGTTGAGGAGCCACTGCCCTCGACCTACCTACAGTCATACTTTGAGTATTGTTAGGATTCAACTCCATGCCTCATAACTTGCACCATGCAATAATCTTAGCTAGATCTACGTTAAGGCATTCACCAAACCCCAGATCTACATTGAAGAGATGGAATTGTTGCAAAGAGAGTAGCATTAATGCATATGCAGAGCTTGCTCTCTAATAAACTACATATGTGTATACAGTATGAAAAGTAATTGACCAAGAACACTACTCTGAGGAACACCAGATATTACATCCCTATACTCACTATGGTGCTCATTAACAACTCTTGGTAATCTATTACTTAAGAATTCCATA
>NC_090762.1:62359690-62362190 GCF_036898095.1 Palaemon carinicauda | reverse complement strand
TATTTCTCGTTTTTTAAATCTAACCTATCAGTCTTTTTGTCTTACTTATCCTCCCTTCTCCCTTCCTTCATTGTCCTTTCTCTATACCTCTCTGTCCGTCAGTCTTTACCTGCTTTTTCCTCTTCTTTCTTTATCTGAATGTCTGTCTTCCTATCCCAGTTAAATACCTGAATAGAGCACCAGACTACTAAATAGCCTTCTCTCGCTTCTAAGGTATCACAACCGGATATTTTAATCGTATTTATATATAAGCCATTTCTGCATATAGCTCGAATCATTCTCTACACTCGTACTACTCACGAGTCTGAATATAAGAGGAGGGTTAAGCAAAGGTTTACGACTATGCCTGGCAAATACCGCACGTCACTATGACTAGCAACATGCCTTCGCCGTCTGGTGCAAAGAGCAATGCGTCATGATGACACCAGAGAGATAAAAGGGCGATTATGTTTTCCCTTTCAGCCACATAATAACTCTTAAAGAATTGGTTTTCATTACAAACCAAAATATTATTCTTTTCTTATCAGGACATAAGAGCGGCATGAACTTATACTTTATTATAATATACTGTGACGGCGCCGAGTAAGGTTGTGAACTCAAAGGCAGGTTGGAAACGACTGAGTTATATTATTGTAGAACTCTCTCCTTATATACAAAACCTCAAGGCAACAGGACATAACAAGTTCACAAGACAGACAATATTACAGAGGAAAAACCAGACATGAATTTTCATGTTCGTTTAGTGCGAGGGAAGAGCGAAGATACAAGCATAATATATACAAAAAGAATTATGTACAATTGTGTGAAACACGGTTGGTACAATACAGTCCTTATTCCGTGAAGAATTTCCATTAGCCATTACTATTACTATAGTTATAATTATTATTATTATTATTATTATTACTAGCTAAGCTACAACCCAAGTTTGAAAAACAGATGCTGGAAGGTCAAGGGCTCCTACAGAATAAAAGACCAGTGAGGAAAGAAAATAAGGAAATAAATAAATAACATGAGAAGTATTGAACAAGTAAAGTAAAACACTTTAAAACAGTAACAACATTAAAACAGATATTTCATATATAAACTATAAAAAGACTTATGTCAGCCTGTTCAACATGATAAAATTTACTGCATTATTTTTTCTAACAAATGAAAAGGAGATCTATTCACACTTTTGACCTCTGGGATCCCAATGTGACTTTTCAAAAGCCTACTCGTGAGTGCAGAGGCTAGGCATATATATACATACTAAAGTACGCGACCCGTCAAAAATTACGGCTACATATTCAGATATATATGCACACCCATACACATTCAACCCTTCCCACCCCTCCCCCTTTCCTAACTGCAACCCCTCTCACCAGGGTATGACCACTCCTCTCCCCCCTACCCGAAGTACGGAGACATCGAGTAGTTATACCTTTTGCCGCTGAGCATGACCGGAAATAAATGAATAAATACATATATAAATAGTATATATATATATATATACATATATATATATATATATATACGCTGTATATATATATATATATATATATATACATATATATATATATACGCTGTATATATATATATATATATATATATATGTGTGTGTGTGTGTATGTATATGTATATAATTTATTTATAATATATATATATATATATATATATATATATATATATATATATATATACAGTATATAGATATTAGACATTTGCTCTTGATTATATCATATGAGGGGATGTTCCATCCAATTTAGAATCTAGGCGAACCAGACATTGGCTGAATGTTTCAGCAAATAGACCTAAGTCCACCCCCACAAACCTCCCATCCTTAGCTCGCAAGGACAGTAAAGTTGTGGACACTCATGCAAATTATCATGCCCTGAGCGCAAAGCAAACTCAAGCCCACAGAGTGAGTCTTTGATGTTTCCACTATGCCACTCACGTCTTAAGGTACAGTATTGATTCCTAACACAGAGTCATCCAGACGAGTAAATGTAGTCAACGTTGCTCTAGTGCAACTCTTCGGATGTTTCTTCTCACTGGTTGAGACTTCAAGCAAGAAACATTGGTTTGACTTCCATTGATGGTCACCCATCCAGGCACAAACCAAGCGCAACGTTGATTCTCTTTACTTGCCTACTGACAAAACAGCGTTAAACGTATTAGAGAAAGGGTTACGTACATAATCTTAACTATTATAATTAAGACGATAATAACCACAGTTATATGTACTCATGTCAACTACTATACCTACTTTTCTTAGTTTTTTTAATGTGAGACACGAACTAACAACAGCTGTTAAATGATATGAAGGCTTTGGATGTACCCCAGGGTGCAAGTCCGCTCCTTTGCCTATACATACGCCTAATAGTCTGGCCTATTCTTTACATATTCTCCTCTTTCCTCATACACCTGACAACAATAAGATGACCGAAAAATTCTTCTTCAATCAACAGTAAACTAACAAAATTTGTATTGGAATCAACACAAGAGACAGGAGGAAAAGGAC
>NC_090762.1:62338156-62359190 GCF_036898095.1 Palaemon carinicauda | reverse complement strand
TACTGACAAAACAGCGTTAAACGTATTAGAGAAAGGGTTACGTACATAATCTTAACTATTATAATTAAGACGATAATAACCACAGTTATATGTACTCATGTCAACTACTATACCTACTTTTCTTAGTTTTTTTTAATGTGAGACACGAACTAACAACAGCTGTTAAATGATATGAAGGCTTTGGATGTACCCCAGGGTGCAAGTCCGCTCCTTTGCCTATACATACGCCTAATAGTCTGGCCTATTCTTTACATATTCTCCTCTTTCCTCATACACCTGACAACAATAAGATGACCGAAAAATTCTTCTTCAATCAACAGTAAACTAACAAAATTTGTATTGGAATCAACACAAGAGACAGGAGGAAAAGGACAACTATCACAAAAGATAAAAACCTGATAAAGAAAAGATTGGAAATGAGGGTAAAATCTATGAGAGATGGAATAGAATTACCAGAACTATCCACCAAAACATTAACAAACTAAAAACACAAGATATCGTAAACACAATCTGATCAAAACTTAGGAAATACTAAAGACAGGAAGAAACATAAAATTAATGAAAAGAACAGGGCGCCAACAGATATTTGCTTTAAAGGATGAAAATGGAAATATCCACAACAGAGATGGAGTGATAAAAATGCAGAGTATTTCTATACAATGCAATACAATAGTCATATAAGAAATAACTTCACCAATAAAAATAATGAAACACATGAGCCGGTACCAGTCATAACAGTAGGGGAAGTTAAGAAAGCATTAAAAGGCATGAAAAGAGGCAAAGCAGCAGGAGAAGATGGACTACAATTTATCTAACAGATGGAAGGGATTTCATAGTAATAAAATAGTTGAACTCTAAACCAAAACTACTCTACACCCACAGCTTTGAGAAACTTTATTATTATCTAATTCACAAAAAAGGGAGACAGACCTGAAAAAATTACCGCCCAATGAGTTTACTCTGTGATAAATAAAAAAAATTAACAAAGATCATATTAGGCCGAATAGAAAGAGAGCTAGACTTTAATCAACCAAGAGAGCAGGCAGGCCTTAGATGTATCCATATAATTAACAAGCTAATGGAAAAATAAACTGTGTATGACAAACCACTATATATGGCATTTATAGGCTATGAGTAAGCTTTTGATTCTGTCAAAACTTCAGCAGTAATAAAAGCCCTTCAAAAACAAGGAATATATGAATCTTATGTTAGAACAGTTGAAGATATATACAGGAAGTACAGCAATCCTAAAAATACAAAATGATAATGGGAAAATTCCGATTGAGAAAGGAGTTAGACAGGGAGACCCCATCTCTAGTAACTTATTCACAGCATGCCCAGAAAAAAGTTTTTAAGAACTTAGTTTGGGAAAAATGTAGGTATTGGTATTAATGGGGAATAACTTAACAACTTAATATTTGCAGATGACATAGTTGTATTTAGGGAATCATGGGAGAGATTACAAAATATTATAGAAGATTTAAATGGAAAATTTAATATGAGTAAAACTAAGATAATGTTCAATGACAATGCAGACAACTAATAAGAGTTATGGACGAGCCATTAGAGATTGTTAATGAATATATGTACTAAGACATTACGTGTTGCCCAGAAACAAGACCAAAATTACAAGGATAAGCATGGGATGGAAAGCATTTGGTAAACAAATTAAGATAATGAAATGTAAAATGCCCCTTTCTCTAAAAAAAAAAAAAAAAAAAAAAATACTAATTAACGAGATGGTCTTACCAACATTAACTTATGCATCGGAAACTAGAGGCCTTAATAAAGCCTTAGAACATAAGCCAGTTACAACTCAAAGAGCTATGGAAAGAATAATAATGATAATAACACTAAGAGACAGAAAAAGAGTAACACAGATACGAGGGCAACCTAAAGTTGAGGATATTCTAACATGTAAGAAAAAGAATTGGACATGGGCAGGACATATAATGAGAATGACAGGCAATAGATGAACATTAAAAATAACAGAATGGGCCCCTATAGATTATAAAAGAAGCAGGGGAAGGAAGAGAAGCCTATGGTTTGGCGAACCAGGAAAGTTTGCGCATGTGGTCTAGAACAGAAAGACCATAAACAGACGGAAGTGGATGGACATATCTGAGGGCTTTATTCAGTAGTGGACTACTAACGGCTGATGATATATATATATATATATATAAATATGTATATATATGTATATATATGTATATATATATATATATATATAATGTGTATATATATGTGCTTATACATTATCTTCCAGTTCCTTTCCCATAAAATTGTTCGATACAGTATATTGAATAGAAAAGGTACCATAAAGCAAAAATTGAAAAAAAAAAAACATAAAATCCCATATCAAAAGGAAAACTATCAGAAGTAAAAAAAAAAAATAAAATAAAAGGGGTTAAATTCTCCACAAAATAAAACAAAATTTCATGTCTAATAGCATCAAACGCACGAGCGGGCAAGGCTGGGAACCATTGCCTTCATTTATGACTCAGAGAGAGAGAGAGGAGAGAGAGAGAGAGAGAGACGTCAGCTATAAAAAAATTTTAGTTTTTTTATAATGGCTTGACTGTATGAGAGAGAGAGAGAGAGAGAGAGAGAGAGAATGGCTTCATCTATAAAAAAATTTGCGGTTTTTTATAATGGCCTGATTATATGAGAGAGAGAGAGAGAGAGAGAGAGAGAGAATGGCTTCAGCTATAAATATTTTGCAGTTTCTTTTTAATGGCTTGACTATATCAGAGAGAGAGAGAGAGAGAGAGAGAGAGAGAGAGCGTGCATTTTACTAAACCAGCACCATATGCAGGCAAGAACATAAACGTTAGAGAGAGAGAGAGAGAGAGAGAGAGACTTCAAATACGTTTCAATTTATTTACAACTCATTCAAAAACATTAAATTTAGGCCAGTCTAAAAGCGTTAGGGGAATCTCTCTCTCTCTCTCTCTCTCTCTCTCTCTCTCTCTCTCTCTATACAAACAGCAGGTCCCCCTAAATGTGATGCATTTGCAAGCCTGGCCTCATGTTTACTTTCGTTCCAGGGCAAAGTTACCGAGTTTCCTTTTAATGTCCGCACAGAATTCGTTCAGCTGTGTCAGTATTAAGACCCGTACATACGCACACTACACAAACATGGGGAGAGAGAGAGAGAGAGAGAGAGAGAGAGAGAGAGAGAACCGCAATCATATCAATCATTCTACAACTAATAGGACTCAATGTCACTTGCCTAACTCATTCAGAAATATGAATAATTATATGAAAGGAATTAAACTGATATTTATCATCAAAATATACTACAAAATAATTGAAATACTTAATCAATTCCAACTATTCCATTAATACTACTAGTACCAAACAAACTCACAGATATTTACATTTGTATAAATGTGATAATGTCCATCACACATATATTCCCAGCAATGGTGCATAACTTGTTCCAGCAGACACAACACCTCCCAACGTTCATTGCACTTCAGTCAGCAACTCGAAACCGCTATCACCTTTAATATTTCCGGTGGCAACCCCTACAGTCAGGTTCTCTCTCTCTCTCTCTCTCTCTCTCTCTCTCTCTCATACACACACATAATATATATATATATATATATATACTGAGCGTGTTTGTAAATGGTTGTCGAAACATTCATACAAAATTATTTATAAACAAGCACTAAATATGGCTAAACAATATTTTTACTAAACAAGCTTTCTTCAAAAGAGAAAAACAGATAAGAGGCGAATATATGCAAAATGCTTGAATAAAACAAAAGAAGCTCATGCTAACAATAGCATAACATTTTCTTTTAACAAATCAGCCTTAGTGTCGTTACCAAATAGACCAAAACCAACCTACCCTAACATGACCTGACCTGAACTCTGACACTGAGTAGTGAAAACGTGTCCCTTAAACAATACAATGAGGTAGGTAATGGTTTGCATGATAGGAAGAAGAATTGGTATTAATTTTAGGTTTGAAACAGAAATCTTAAGCCAATAGGCTTTGGCTTTGTAACTTTCGTAGCCCTTTCCAGGAAAACAGAAATCCAAAATTCTTAGGCTTGCTTATCTATTTCTCCAATTCCCTTCCTAATCATTTTATCTTCTTACATCAGGAGTAAGCTACATAAATCTTTAAAAATAAAAATAGAAATAAATATATAAAAAACAACACCATAAGTTATGTAAATGTTCACCAACATGAGTATTGAGTTTTCCTTCTCGAAATTACAGGAGATCAAAATAATCACGGAATGCAGGAAGCAGAAAAGTATTCTAGATTAGAAGATGAATGGATAAAGCAAAAATTATAATTAGAGATAAGGTACACATGGGTATATGAGACCCGGGATGCGCTACTTAACCGAGGATAATGCAGCATTTCGCAGTCACGCAGATCAAGATGACAATGTGGGTAATAAGTAGAAGCATCTGATTTATTCATACCCATGATATAAAATATCAATTGATTCTCCATCACCAGGGAATTAAGGAAATGAACTATATAAACCAACCAAATGAGGAAAACTAACTAGAAAAATAAAATCAAAATATTATACAACTCATCTTTTAACTTTACTAAAGAGAAAAGGAAAAATGCATCAGTTTTAATCTAAGAGAAAAATATCAAGACTCTAAACTAGACTAAACCAAGGTAAGTATTCGATTCAACTATACCAATAAAAGAAAAAAATATTTAATGCAACTATTTCAAGTATATATAACAGTAAATAACCAGTCTCCAGGGTAGAAACAATTATCTCTTGCGTAAACAACGCAGTGCCAACTATATCCATCATTCTATTCACCATGGCCCTCCAGAAAGGTATAATCTAAGAACTGGAAGCAGACATATACCGACATATTTCCCTCTAATTTTATATAAATCTACTTAAAAAGGATGTATTGATGATTTAATTGTCAAAGGATCTCCCTGTTAGTGTTTATCAATAACGATGTTGTTAAGATAAAGGGGTTCAGTATTTTACATGTAATCAGTTGGGATTCATCTTCGTATATGTTCATTAACTTGCTGTATCCTCTTTATCTTCTATTGGTTCTAATATATATATATATATATATCATATACATACAAATATATACATACATTCTTACATATATATAAATATATATATGCATATATATACACATATATATACACATATATACACATATATACATACATATATATATATATATATACATATGTATATATCATATACATATATATACATATATATATATATATATATGGTAAAATGGTAAAGTGTATATATATATATATATACATATATATATGTACTGTATATATATATACATATGTACTGTATATATATACATATGTATATATACATATATATATATATATATATATGGTAAAATGGTAAAGTAAATATATACACAAAAATTTATTCAGCGCAGGATTAGAGAGGTTAGGGTTTCGTCAACCTTGAAGTTATTTAAAAAAATAACAACGAAAATGCACATACTTTTTTCCTATCGAGTACAGATTTAATTATGGTTATACACGAACGGATTGCTTTATGAGAGAGAGAGAGAGAGAGAGAGAGAGAGAGAGAGAGAGTTATATTAATTTTTTTTTCGTCCTCTACCTTCCTATCTCTTCTCTCGTGTTCCCTCTTTCCCAACAATGCAGGAAGAAAAAGATAAAATACACGAAATAAACAGAGGAAAGGAAATCGAAGACAGGCTAACATGGATGAAAAAAGGGGAAAAGAACATTTGTTAAAACTTTTGTTCTCTAGTCGTACGTACATACATACATACAACTATGTAATTTATTTTGAGTTATTAATTTAATAATTATTTAATTACCGGAGCTTATAATTGAACCTCCACAAGTCTTGCGATCAGTGCCGTTTAACAGCATCGGGTCCGGTCAGTGCTTAGGTGGGTGACCCCCAATGAGAATAAAAACGACTTATGGACATCCACTGACCTTATTTGACCATTAAATGTATAGAGGTTCAGATGCTTTTGGCAGATGTCGGGAATCTGGTCACAAAGATACCCAAATAACGCAAGAAAATGAAAAGGGTATGAAAAAAAGAATTTTTTTGTCTACTCTCTCTCTCTCTCTCTCTCTCTCTCTGCGTTCATGTCCTTCCCTGTTTGTGGTGCTGGTTTAGCTGATTTATTAAAACAAGCTCTCTCTCTCTCTCTCTCTCTCTCTCTCTCTCTCAATTAAAAAAATATTACCCATCGTAATTAAGCGGTACAGAATAAAAACTACTTTTTGTTATACCAAAAATGTCACGTAAGATTGTGGAGAGGCAGTGCGCTTGCGGTAGCGGTACAGCCAAACATATGGGTGCGATTACTGCTGTCGGGGTTTCGGGGATGAGCGGTAATCAATAAATGTTCCCGAACTGTTGGGTTCTATAGAAACCGAGCTTCCCAAATGGGCGTCGTTCTTCTTCCTTACTCGCAGTATAATTCCTACTTGCAATTTGCATGATTCCATACGAATGTCTCACGTCACAACATCTATGGTCAACGACGATTGTCCACTACAGATATGGGTTCTCACTTTCGTTCCTATGTAAATTATGTTTGACAAAATTTTGTTTATCATTTAATAGCACTTAATTTTTCCTGTATGCAAAAAATTAAGGATATTTCGTTTATTTCATTATTTCCTTTCCTCACTGGGCTATTTTTCCTGTTGGAGCCCTTATGCTTATAGCTTCTTGCTCTTCCAACTAGGGTTGTAGCTTAGCTAGTAATAATAATAATAATAATAATAATAATAAATAATAATAATAATAATAGTAATAATAATAATAATAATAATAACAGTTGGCAAATTTTGAGAAAACTGACCAGTCAAAAAATATTTGAGAAATAAGTACAAATGGGAAATAAAGATTATACCACCAAATCATTATTACCTTATTCTACGTATGATTTAAATACCTTTTCCACCCACTTTCTTCTACGTTGAACAGGGTTCAAAGTTAAAACAACAGTTGGAGTTTATGGTTTTAACTTGTGCATTCAGTAATTATCTATGAAAGTTCATGAACATAAATGGTGAACTTGAAAGATGACAAACGTCTCCTAAAACAACATTCATGGAGTTATCTATCTGTTTGAATAATAATAATAATAATAATAATAATAATAATAATAATAATAATATTAATAATAATAATAATAATAATAATAACAATAATAATAATAACGAAGGGTCATTAAGCAATTCTTTACCCATTTTTAATGTGATCATGATTAAACCGGATTGTTATTTTACCAATATCTAAAGTCGATAAGCATACCGTATACATTTGACCATAAGCATTACACAATTGACAGCATATAAAAAGCGTATTATTATACAGTACATACATAAATGTATACAGGTTCTAACTGCATACAAGGACCGTAGACCAAAATGCAGTGTTACTTGGTTTGCGTTCCACCCAAGGATGCAACTTTAACTTGGACCTGTAACACAGGAGAGGCCTCTCTCTCTCTCTCTCTCTCTCTCTCTCTCTCGTGGGAAGTACTAAAGCTCGCAGGATATAGGGCCCCACCTGTGTATGGCATCCATTTTTTTTTCTGGGTGTATGGATTTACTTATTTCTGCTTGATTTTTGCATTCCTATCCGTATTCATTTAAATTTTCTGCTATAGTTTTAAAAGAAATTTTATATTTTTCTAATAATTTTCCCTTTATTTTTCTCTTTTACCTTCCCTTGTAAATTTTCTCCTAAAAGATTCATTTTTCATATAAATTTCTTTTAAAATTCTTTGAAATTATATTTTTCCTTTAATCTTATTAATTTAATGGTAACATTTTCGCTTATTTTAATTTCATTTTCACAATCTTATTGTCATCATTATTTCAGTATCTCAAAAATCCAATAAACCATCAAGGAAAAGAATTATGACCCAAGATGATATATATATATATATATATAGAAATACACACAAAACACAAAACTACAAAGGCAGCCGTTTCTAGTCCACTGCAGGACAAAGGCCTCAGACATGTCCATTCATATCTGGAATTTGGTCAGTGCGGTTTGGTAATGGTAGAAAATTTTCGTCTGATCGTTCACAGCAAGCGAACCTAGTATGGAATACAGCTTTGCTGATCACCACGTTAAGGTATCCCCTACTACAAATAGATAAATAATTACACCCATATATATACATATATATATATATATATATATATTATGTATATATACAAACACACACACATACAGTATATATATATATATATACACATGTATATATGTGTGTATATATATATATATGTGTGCGTGTATATATATATATATATATATACACACATATATATGTGTGTGTATGTGTGTGTTTTAGGATTCTACTCACGCGATTCCAATTAATATATGATGAACCTATGACGCCTAAAAATCGAAGATAACATCTGTCAAGATCACCCAAACTAGATTCAGGCTTTCGGTAAAACACGGAAAAATGCAAATATATTGTTCCATTTAAATATCGGTACCGACAGCTGTCCGAAGCCACTCTTTTCCTTTCTGTTTTACATATGAATCTTCAACGGGGAGGCTATGAAGATGCAAACGTCGAATACCAATATACTTGGAAATCCCGAAATCAAGTTAAGTTTTGAGACATTAACATCAAGATTTTTGAAAATGTAGTTTGATATTGAATTCAAAAACGTAAAATATAATCAAATAAAAGTCACTAAACGGTTGTCGGCACCACATCAGATATTAAAATTTCTCTTGCTTGAGGGTATTAATATTATTATTATTATTATTATTATTATTATTATTATTATTATTATTATTATTACTTTCTAAACTAAAACCCTAGTTGGAAAAGCAGGATGCTATAGGCCCAGGGGCTCCAACAGGGAAAATAGCTCAGCAAGGAAAGGAAAAAGTAAAAAATTAAATATTCTAAAAAGAGTAACATCATTAAAATAAATATCTCCAATATAAACTATATAAACTTTAACAAAACTAGAGGAAGAGAAATTAGATAGAATAGTATGCTCGAGTGTACCCTCAAGCAAGAGAACTCTAACCCAAAACAGTGGAAGACCATGGTACATAGGCTTGAGAACACTGGTTTGATTTTGGAGTGTCCTTCCCCTAGAAGAGCTGTTTACCATAGCTAAAGAGTCTCTTCTACCCTTACCAAGAGGAAAGTGGCCACTGAACAATTACATTACAGTAACCCCTTGGGTGAAGAAGAATTGTTTGGTAATATCAGTGTTATCAGGTGTATAAGGACAGAGGAGAATATATAAAGAATAGGCCAAAATATTCGGTGTATGTGAAAGCAAGAGGAAAATGAACCGTAACCAGAGAGAATAATCTAATGTAGTACTGTCTGGCCTGTCAAAAGATGCCATAACTTTCTAGTGGTAGTATCTCAACGGGTGGCTGGTCCCCTGGCCAACCTACTTGGGTACACTATTCTATGTTATTTGTTTCTCTTTTTTTGAAGTTTTAATAGTTTATATATGAATAATTTATTGTTAATGTTCTTAACATATTTTATTTTAATAGTTAAATTACTTCTCTTGTAGTTTATGTATTTCCTTATTTCATTTCCTCACTGGGCTATTTTCCTTGTTGGAGCCCTTGGGCTTATGGCATCTTGTTTTTACAACTAGGGTTGTAGCTTAACATTTAATAATAATAATAATAATAATAATAATAATAATGATAAAAATAATAATAATAATAATGATAATAATAATAATAATATTGCAGGTAAAAGCCTAAGGACGGTAGCTCCACTAGGCTGCTTTTATGAATTCTGCAGAATGTAATGTTTTCAAATCTAAAACTCATATCATGTTCATATATTATGAAAATATAAAGGGCCAAGAGCACTACCATGAATACAAAGTAAGATAGCATAACAGTGACGAACAGTGTCCAGAAATTACATAAGAATACAGAGAAAACATACGAAAGCAGCACTAGTTCCGTGACCAGAATCTCAGAATCTATAAATTTCTACACTACACATAAGACAAATAAGATTACCAACTTGTAACAGCAGTCGTAATAATAAAAAAGTTTTATCCATGAATCGATAGCATTAACATTTAATAGTTAAAAAGGAAAATAACTATATATTTGTTTTCATCTGGAGAAGAAATTAGTAATGCCAGAATTTCCAGAAACTGTATTGCGCAAGTTACTTGTCCAAAACCACCAGCAATCCTTACACACTTATTACGCTACACAAACATGGTTATTTTTCTATCAATGTTTTTCTTAAAAACAACACAAAATATGCAGTGGAATTTTGTTTCAGATTATTTTCTGCAATTTCATTACTACCTATTAGAATAGATGTATATATATATATATATATATATACATATATATATATATATATATATAAACTCATTCATATGTATACACACATATTTATACGTATATATAGAATAAACGAAACTTCAATCAAGTTTTGCTGAAATTTATCGGGAGTTTTGTCTGCTAGTAATAGAATCTTATTACAAAACAGAATGCTGAATGACCCATTAAATCATAATATTAATTTTTCATAAAAGTATTGTTACAGCAATACTATTATGAAAAAGGCCCTTATTTCTTATAGATAATCTACTGTCATTATAATTATGGGTGTGATAGCCTATTGGAAACATCCCTACCTGGAGACCTGCTGGTCAAGAGTTCGAAGCACACTCAGGCGCGATAGTTTTTTGTAGTGTCTGCAACCTCACCATCCTTGTGAGCAAAAGGATGTTGGTATTTTGAGGAACCTATAGGTCTACCTACTGAGTTATCACCAACCATTACCTGGCCCTCCCTGGCCTTAGCTTGGGTGGAAAGGGTGTTTGGGCGCTGATTATACGTATATATGATCAGTCTTAGGAGTATTGTCCCGCTAGGGAGGTGTCAGTGTCCCTTGCTTTTGCCATTCATAAGCAACCTTTAAATCATTAAACCATTAGAAGGGAGAATGATCTTTCATTAGTGATGTGGCTTTAAGAATTCCTAATAAAATTAGCGGTATAAATTGCTTTGAAATTAATTTTTATTTTTCCCCTCATTGAACAATTTCGGACGAGGCGAGAAAGAATTACAATTGTAAAATCTCAAAATTAAAAATGTAGTTTTTCTCGACATCAACACAAGAGAATTCTGAAGGAATATGTAACACTGATCGAAATCAATTATATCTAACTTGTTGTCGTAATAGATAAGTTAACTGTTTAATTCATGCATCAACATCCCGAAACATACATTCTAATCGTGGCCAAAGTAGATGCACTTTGCATACAATGGTGAATTATGTTAACATGCATTTGTGAGTAAATATACATACATACATACATACATACACACACACACACACACACACACATATATATATATATATAGTACATATATATATATATATACAGACCTACATACTGTATGTATATGTATATGTATAATTTACATATACACACAATGTATACATTTATCATTTGTAATTATATATATATATATATATATACAGACCTAAATACTGTATGTATATGTATATGTATAATTTACATATACACACACAATGTATACGTTTATCATTTGTAATTATATAATTCATATATATATATATATATATACACATACTCTAAATATACTGTATATATACGTATATATTTGCACATATAAATACACACACATATATATTTATATATATATATATATATATATAAACCTATATTACATATAAACATATAAAACACCTAATCAAATACCCCTTCCCTCGTCAATGACTTTCGTTCCTTTCCAACACAGTATATCCCCTCCACTCTTGGTTCTTACTAGCAACCAGCATCAATCGAAGGCAAAAGCATTTCCCCCCGGAAGTGTTTCAATAAGGAAAACATTCGTATCCTCATTTTTATCTCTCTCTCTCTCTCTCTCTCTCTCTCTCTCTCTCTCTCTCTTTGATTTTCCCAAGAAAACAAGGTGCGTCTGCCAATCTGTCACACTGGTGTAAACCACTTCTGTTAACATTATTTTTTTTTCTGTATGAATTTTTGTGAGTTCTACGTACATTGTAGTCTGACTGAATTTTAGAGAATGCGTGTGAATATAAGTGAGAAAAAAATATCTGCAAGATTATAAAAGCTCGTGTTATTGAGTTGTGTAGCATGACTTATCATTGGGTTTGCCAATAATTGTTATCTTCAGTTTATCAATTATATTTTTGGTATCCAGAAAATGACAGATAGGGAAAAAAATTTACGGTAACTCAAAACCACCTTTACCACACAATTATTTATATTGAGCTTATCTTGTAGCAAATGACAGACACGTCTCTTGAAAGATGGAAGATTTTGAGTCCCAAAAAAATAGATGTGGGAAGAGAGTTCAAAATTTAAAGGTCACTCATGAATGGCAGAGGCAAGGGACAGTGGCAATGCCCTAGCAGGACAATGTCCTAGCAAGACAATGCCCTAGACAATGACCATATATCGATATGATCAGTGCCTAAGCACCCTCTCTACCCAAGCAAGGACTAGGGAGGGCTAAGAAATGCCTGCTGATAACTCAGCAAGTCCCCCCCCCCCCATCCTTAGCTCACAAAGAGGGTGAGATTACAAACACTAGGTAGTAGAAAGTAGGTTGGCCAGGGCACCGGCCACCCGTTGAGATACTACCGCTAGAGAATTATTGGGTCCTTTGACTGACCAGACAGTACTACATTGGATCCCTTTCCCTGGTTACGGCTCATTCTGTCTTTGCCTACACATACTCTGAATAGCCTGGCATATTCTTTCCACATTCTACTCTGTCCTCATACACCCGACAACACTGAGATTACTAAGGAATTCTTCACACAAGGGGTTATCTACTGTACTGTAATTTGTTCAGTGGTTACTTTCCTCTTGGTAAGGGTGGAAGAGACTCTTTAGCTATGATAAGCAGCTCTTCTACGAGAAAGACACTCCAAAATCAAACCATTGTTCTCTAGTCTTGGGTAGTGTCATAGCCTCTGTACCACGGCTTTCCACTGTCTTGGATTTTTCTCTTGCTCTAGGGGACACTTGGGCACGCTGTTCTATCTATTTATCTTCCTCTTGGTTTCTTTTAAGTTTTTATAGTTTATAGGCTATTGGTAGATCTAAACGAATGTTGTTACTGTTCTTAAATTGTTTTTAATTGTATTACTTCTTTTGCATGTATTCATTTTCTTGTTTCCTTTCTGTACTGGGCTATTTTTCCCTGTTGGAGCCCTTGGGTTTATAGCATCTTGCTTTTCCAACTAGGATTGTAGCTTAGCTTCTAATAATAATAATAATAATAATAATAATACAAGACAATATCGAGCTTGAGCCAGCCTCGATCTCCCATTCATCAGAACGCCAGGCAGGACGTTTACAATAGGCCATCCCAAAGTAAATGAGGGAATAGATGCAAAGACGGGTGTCACCAAGTCATATACTGTATGTCTCGGTGTTTGTATTAATGACCACATAAAATTCTACACTCTACAGGATGTGTAATGCAAATATGGTCATTATATCCCGTAGAGTTCAACTTATTTAATTCACATCTTACTATACATCAACTTGAATTATTCATTTATTTCAATGAGTTTCTTTATGTGTTTGTTTGCTTTTAATACACCCGCTAGCTTACATACACAAACAGAATAAACAACATATCATAACATATACAGATACGAAGTCATGTATCAACATTCAGTTACTCTTTTAACGAATTTCAAATAATATTTACTCAACTAAAATTACATATAGGGTAAATTTTAGACAATGATCAGACGTGAACAAAATGAGAGAGAGAGAGAGAGAGAGAGAGAGAGAGAGAAAGAGAGAGAGAGAGAGAGAGAGAGAGCTTGGTAATTAGTCTTAATAACATTAGAATGCTTCTGGATACCATAATCACATACACAGCCTCATCTATGCACATGGAGCAAGTACATCCCCAATGTAATCGACATGAAAGCTATTACTCCCAATACAAATTATTCTCTCTCTCTCTCTCTCGTCTCGTCTCGAGCAGAACACCATCCGCCGAGCAGCGTCTGGAAAGGGAGTAGAATCTCGATAAATCAATATAATTATATTTTCTCTCCCTTTCTTCCCCCTCCATTTAATTCCAAGTTAGACGACTGTACAAATCATTACTACTAATTGATGCCAGAGATGATGATATATAAGGTACGAGTTCTCTTATTCTTATAACCAGATATTATCTTATTGCAGTGACGTCACCCGAGAGGGCGGAGCATCGCGTTGCCAAAGTTATAAATAGGAGTGCGGCACCATGGATCCCTCAGTGCTTGCTAACATGGACAAGGATCAGCTGAAGAAGCAGATTGAGAACATGAAGTACCAAGCGTCAATGGAGAGATGGCCCCTCTCCAAAAGCATAGCGGCGTAAGTATTCCCCTCAAGTAATTGTGCCTGTTCTGTCCCCTTAACCTTGTCTGTGAACGTGAAGTAATGTGAACAAACACGTGTCTGTTACGTTACGTTTCGGTCTTTGCAAAGCCGCTATCAACGAATGGAGTCAGTGTCGGTTCAGTGCAGCGATGGACGTCCAGATAAGCACAAGGACTGTGTGTACGTGGGGGATGAATTAACAGTGCCACCAGAGTCTGGATTGTGAGGGAGGGTCGAATTTGTGCAGGGGGAGGAATGGATAGAGATACTGGAAATATTAGAAGAAAAGGATGGGAGTGTTCGTACCATTTTATTTAGCAACCTCTCTCTCTCTCTCTCTCTCCTCTCTCTCTCTCTCTCTCTGATCGATAAGTGGTGAACAGTACGAGTGAGTGTCTGTGTCTGACAGGCACCACCTCCTAGACACACACCCCTTTGGGATGTCCCGCGCGCTCGTTAAAAGGCCTCAAAACAACCACCAGACGAAGGATACACTTTGCACGCAAATGTTGGAGCCATGGACAGGTTTCACGCATTTGAGTGCGCGCGCACAGCATACACTCACAATAACATACATACACACACATATATATATATATGTGTGTGTGTATCTATGTACACACACACACACACAACACATATATATATTATATATATATATAATTAACCTACCAAATAAATATAACTATATGCATAATAGGAATGTATACATACATCTATACATTTATATCACATATACATAACGTACATTATACTACCAATAGCCACAGGAGAAGTACGAGGAGAGCAATATTATTCACGAAACAATGAAAAGAGGAGGATTCAATAGAAGCTCGATGTTGAACACCAACCAATTAAGAGTTTTTCTTCTTCTTCTGAAAGTTAAAGGAAAGATCCCAAGCAGGTAAAACAGGGATGCTTTCGATTGTGGAAATTGTGGGAAATTTAGGTAAATAATTAGTATTTAAGAAGGGATTAGGGAAATAACTTGCAAGGGGAATCAATTCAGTAATGTAGATTTGTGGGAAAATATGAATGAATATCAGGAAATAAGGGAAGAACAAGTAAGGAAAATAAGAATAATTATCCAGAAATAAGGGAAGAACAAGAAAAAAAAATAAGTATCAGGAAATAAGAGAAGAATAAGTAAATGAAATAAGAATAAGTATGAGGAAATAAGGGAAGAACAAGTAAGGAAAATATAAAATAATGAATCAGGTAATAAGGGAAGAACAAGAAAATGGAATAAGAATAAGTATCAGGAAATAAGGGAAGAACAAGTAAGGAAAATAAGAACAGGTATCAAGAAACAAGGAAAGAACAAGTAAAGGAATAAGAACAGGTATCAAGAAATAAGGGAAGAACAAGTAAGAAAAATAGGAAGAACAAGTAAGAAAAATAGGAATAAGTATCAGGAAATAAAGGAAGAACAAGTAAGGAAAATAAGAACAAGTCTCATGAAATAAGGGAAGAACGAGAAAAGCATTTATTTTGAGTTTCGACAGGAAAAATAAGAGGACCCAAGGATGCAAAACTCGAGAAACGAGGGGAGAGGTGAAAGGGATGCTGGCTGAGGGGAGACGCGGATGGCCGGATAGGGAAAAGGGGGATTAACGAATAAAAGGGGAAATGACGTACAAAGGGTGAGTAAAGAGGGGAAACTGAGTCATACAAGGGGAATGAAAATGGGATTATTAAAGAGGGCAACGAAGAGGGAAAAAAGGGATAAAAGAGGATACTGCTGAATATAATGAGATGAAAAGAGGGAAAGAAGATAATCAGGAATAATGTATGGGAGGAAAAAGATAAAAACAAGTTGGAAAATCATAAATCAAGCAATAAAATTGAGAAATGAGGAAGATGAGATAGTTAGAAAAAGTATAAAAAGGAAGGAAAGAGAGAAATAAGGCAATACGGAAAAGAAAAAAAGGGAAAAGGATAAATTAATGGAAATAAAGGTTAAAAGGGAGATTTAAAAGAAAGATAAGAAAAGGATCTTAGGGAAATCCCACCACCGTAGGAATCTTATGAGAAGGAAATCAATGGAGAGAGAGAGAGAGAGAGAGAGAGAGAGAGAGAGAGAGACTCTCTCTCTCTCTCTCTCCTCCCTGTCACCAGCTTAAGGTAGCGCCACGCCCACAATCATAACCTGTGTTTCCTTGTGCAAACAACCCCTACCCCTGTATTTTCCTGTGCATAAAACTTGTTTCACTGGCTACAACCATAGACTATATTTTACCCTGTCTACATCCAAGAAACATTTCCTCGGCCTATAATCATAAACTTTAGATTCCCCCGCCTTAAAAATAGCCTATAATTTCCTATAATTACAATAAAAACCTGTGTTCTTTGCCTAAAACTATAAACTGCATGATTCCCCTATCTACAACCATAGCATGTCTTTTCTCCTGACTACAATCATACCCTCTCATGTTCTCCTAATAACAATCATAGCTTGTATGTTCTTCTACCTGCAATTATATCCTATGTTACCCTGTCAGCAATCTAAGCCTGTATTTTCCCTGGCTACAACCAGAAACTGTATTTTCCCCCCAAGAACTTATGCCACCCTCTACATGTCGGAACTTTGACCATAGGGAAAATTTACAAATGTTACCTTATTATTTACACACAACTTCAATCACAACCTGCATTTTTGACAATCACAATAACATTATCTCACTCAACTTATCCCGTATTTTACCCTCGCCACAATAACCCCTTGTACTTTTCTATGTCAATAATAAAACCTATATTTTACTTTAATCACAACCACAATACGACAAACAGGTTTTTTTGGTATCTACAACTTACATTTACTTTTCCCAAAAATCAAAATTTACATTTTCCCAAGAATCAAAATCATAACAATAATTAACCTAACCCAAATTGAAACATTTCCAAGTCTATATCACACCTTGTCTGCACAAACAAGCTTAGTTTATAGTTTCTTACCTTCAATCATAAACAATTACAGCTGGTACTTTCCCCGCCCTAAAAACACAAATCATATGTAATGCCGGTACTAATCCCAACCATTGTTTTACCGTGGCCCAAATTACACTCTGTATGTACACGGATACTCAATCACAATATATATTTCCCCTGCTATCACCATAAACTATATTTCTATCTTTTCTTAAATGCCCAGTCTCCAATTCGTAGTCCCAATCCTTAATTTTCCATTTCCACAATTACTTTCCATATTTATTCCAATCTCAACTTACATTTTATTGCTTTCATTATTACTAGGTAAGCTACAACACTAGTTGGAAAAGCAGGATACTCTAAGCACAAGGGTATCAACAGGAAAAACAGCCCAATGAGGAAAGGAAATAAGGACACAGATAGATAGTGTGTGTACCCTCATGTAAGAGAACTCTATCCCAAGGCAGAGGAAGGCCATAGTACAGAGGCTATGGCCCTACCAGAGACTGGAGAACAATGGCTTGATTTTGAAATATCCTTCTCCTAGTAGAGCTGCTAACCATACTTCGAGTTTCTTTACACTTAACGAAAGGAAAGTAGCCAGGCCTACAGTCACAACAATATTTCTAATTACTCCTGATCTCTTTACTATCCGGTAACCACAATGTCTTCATGCCTCAATCATAATTTGTATTTTGTTACGCCCAATATCAGAACCATCCATTTTCATCGACAAGAATTCCACGTTGCATTTTCTTACACAAACAAAAATCATTTGTATTTACGCTTGATAATAAAAGTTGTGCGTCGAATTTTTTTTCCAAATATTTATAGCAAACTGTCCTCCATTCTGTACTTATCACCTGTCACAAATTGTATTTTAGCTTATCCCTGATCATAAGCTGTATTATACAAGATGCTCTCTATAAAAACCGTTGTCATATAAACACAATCAAAATAGAAATTTCCCTTTTTATTAATTACATCCAGTAATTTCGAGCGACATTCCCTTCCACTTCTGTAATTCCATACGGTCAATCTATATAAGATGTTCCCTTACCTTTAAAAACAAGGCGTATTTTATAAAAATCACCATCAAAGCATAAATTTTCCCTTACTTCAATTACAAAACGCTTCCTTCATCTCAACCATTAATTAATAATAATTTCCAATCACTACAACAAGATTCTGTAGTTTCTCTATCCTTCGATAGTAAACCGTATTTTTGCAGTTCACAGTCAAATCATGACTTCCCCTCACACCCAAACAACCTGTATTTGCCCACGGTAAAACCATATGAATCTTACTGAACCTTTATTTTCTAACTAGTGTATGCGACCGTACAAAATAAGGGCTAAATATTTATATAGATATGCACACACGCACGCGCACACACTTATATTCAACCCTTCCCACTCCATCCCTCTTTCCTAGCTATAACCCCTCTAACCAGGGTATGACTACTCCCTCTCCCACCAACCCGAGGAACAGGGAGACTAAATAGTTATACGCCTTGCCGCTTACAGTGACCGGAAATTATATATATACATATATATATATATATATATATATACATATATATATACATATATATATATATGTATATATATATACATATATATATACATATATATATATATATATATATACATATATATATATGTATATATATACATATATATATACATATATATATACATATATATATATATATATTATATACATATATATATAAATATTATATATATATATATATATATCCAGACACTATATTTATTAGGGAAGATCTTCCCTTTCATAACACCAAATTCTCCAGGAGCTGCCCATACTCTGAAGAACAACCTGAATATTCCCCTGACCTTAGTTAATATATAAATGTTCCTTTGCCTTTCCAATAACTATCATCAACATATTAATTTTCCCTTACACTTGGCAGTAGTTTGAGTTCTTCCGTTAGCTCACAATATATTCATTAAAATCTAAATTTTCCATTGTCTAGATGTTCCTGAAGCTATATATCTTATCATAATACACGCACAAATGAAGAGAGAGAGAGAGAGAGAGAGAGAGAGAGAGAGAGAGAGGAGAGAGAGAGGAGAGAGAGAGAGAGAGTCTTTCTGTTTATACTGTACATGCAAAACAGTGCTAATCGTTATTTAGCCAAGAATATTGATAATTGTACAAAACACTAGAATCTAAATAGACACCTTTACAAATCAGTGACCTTATTGAAACTAGACGAAAGTAAATTTTCTTCCTAGCCAAATCATTATCACAAATGATCATTACCATTATTATAATCATTATCATTGCAGCTATCATTATCATCATCCTCTTCAAAGAATAAAAAAAAAAGGCAATTCAACTGTATAAAAAATAGCAAACTAAACAAAACAATAAATTAACGTATTAATAAATAAATAATGAGGAAAAACCAAGTTAGTAATCACATTAATCCCAAAAGTAAGGATAATCAACAAATGTTAATTCCGGATTCACGTCAGAATGATTTATGCGCAACAACTCTCTCCTACATAAATATCTATTCATCTGTAATGCAGATGAGGAACCATTGCAAAAGGTGTCTTGGTAAATAATCAACCCTTGTCACGTTGATCTTAATATAGGCAGACGAGAGAGAGAGAGAGAGAGAGAGAGAGGAGAGAGAGGAGAGAGAGAGAGAGAGAGGGGGGGGGTACATTCTTTTCCTGATTCGTATTAACCGGTTAATTAATTAGTGCATAACAACAAAGGCCTTGATGAATAATAATAACAATAATAACAAAGACTTAAAAACTCGCTTGCATTTCAAAGCGCAAAATTGTGGGTTGAAAAGACATTTTAGCGGTTTCTGTTATTGCAAGGGTCAGGCCGTGGCTGCAACTCTTGACCTCTGGGTAAGGTCAAAGTTCATGTACTCGGGGAAAAGTCAAGAAGGGAAAGAAAGGAGAGAAGGAGCATATACATCACAAAAGAGTTATACATACATGTACGCGAAATACACAGACACAGACACACACACATATATATATATATATATACTGTATATATATATATAATATATATATATTTCCACATATACATATATATACATATATATATATATATATATATATACATTATTTACCATAACATCTGTTCTTATCTTCAAAACTTTCCTCATATTACTTCAATTAAACAATACACGCACACACATACATACATATATATGCACGCAGACACACACACACATAATATATATATATATATATATATATGCTTTCATCAGATTATTTCAATAATGTCACGCTGAAAGTAGAATTGCAATCTTGAAAATAAAAAATAATCGTTCTGTTCAACTGGTTATTTTCAGCTATAATAAATATACTGTATATATATATATATATATATATATATATATATATACTGTATATATATATATATGTATGCACACACACACACACGAGTGTATTTCTATGTTTTGTTCTATAATTAGTAAAATGTAGATCATATCAACTTTTCAAGTCAAGATCGAGCAGACATGATATTTTCGAACAGAGTACATGCATTACGTTTACGTCATTAGTCATGGATGTAAATAGGCAAATGAATTTCATAAACAAACAAAAATGAGAAAACTATTGGTGAATGTGAATACCAGTAGAACAAGACTTAGACAAAAGCATTTACATCGTACAATGAAAGAGGACATAA
>NC_090762.1:62330656-62333156 GCF_036898095.1 Palaemon carinicauda | reverse complement strand
ATTCATCTGTTTAATGTCTGTGCATGCCATGGCTAGTGGTAGAAAACTAAATTCCGTGGTTCGATTCCTGACCTGCCCTCTACCAGTCAATTGCTATCAGCATCCGCTTTGGTGAATAAAAAATTGTCTGTGATAAATGTTCAGTCTAAATGCAATTATAAATTCAATTACCCTCTCTCTCTCTCCTCTCTCTCTCTCTCTCTCTCTCTCTCTCTCATTGATTGCGAGATAAATTGAAGGTCAATACTGTACTAAAATATCTCATGTATATAATAATATTCTCTCTCTCTCTCTCTCTCTCTCTCTCTCTCTCTCTCTCTACTCTCCTCATTGATTGTGAAATAAATTGAAGGTTAATACTGTACTAAAATATCTCATGTATATAATAATGATAATACTCTCTCTCTCTCTCATCTCTCTCTCTCTCTCTCTCTCCTCCTCTCTCTCTCTCTCTAATTGATTATGAGAAAAATTGAAGGTCAAATACTGTACCAAAATATCTCGCGTACATACTAACAACACGAGAGAGAGAGAGAGAGAGAGAGAGAGAGAGAGAGAGAGAGAGAGAGCACTATATGATAGCTTTTATCACTAGATCCAATCACAGTTACCTTTCCAATCAACAGGTAGGTCACCAGTTGGTCGTAACAAATACAAAATACGTGAGGATGATCTCGAGATTTTAAATGGTTCTCAGTCCGAGCAGGCGTTCGGGAATTTAATTTGCCAAAATTGAGTGATTTATTACCTGACTTTTCTTTTTATCATTTCTTATCATAATGGGTGTCCTGAGTATATCTTTAGCCTTATATAAATTTGGACATCCCTATTTCACTATCAATATTTTTGTCATCATTACTATCATTGATTATTATTATTATTATTATTATTACTAGCCCAGCTACAACCCTACTTGGAAAAGCAAGATGCTATAAGCCCAAGGGCTCCAACGGGGAAAAATAGCTCAGTGAGGAAAGGAAATAAGGAAATAAATAAACGATATGAAAAATAAATAACAATAAAATAATAGCGGCATAAAATAAGAATTAATAGTTCTATCCGCATGGGAACTAGTCTCTCTCTCTCTCTCTCTCCTCTCTCTCTCTCTCTCTCTCCTCTCTCTCTCTCTCTGTTGTTCTTTTATTTCACCCGTAATTAATGCTATTTCCTGCATCCTGCTTTTTCTCGCATGCTACAATGATCAGCCTGTTTCCCTACCACACAGAAAACCATCGCTAGTCACAAGTGGCATCAGTATGACAGGCGCTTCATATCATACTTGAATAGGAAAGAGAGAATAAGTAGTTTGATTATTACTAGTACAATGTGAGAGGAATATTAAAAATGAAAGAAATGGAGGTGAAATGGCAACTCTCCCTCTCGTTGCGCATTCAGTCATTCACCTTTTGCTAGGAGCATCAGTTCTCTTCTTGCCAATTACTACCATTAACATTGAATATTTATAGAATAAAATTAAACGAATTTGTGAGTCATGTTTCAAGGGTCGTAATGCTCTTATTCATATAAGGGACAAGGCAAATGAATACTTAATTCACGAAGCCTTAACTACATAAATTAATTCACTGAAATATCTCTACTTCTGGAAATGTATTAGCAAGAATTCAAATTAAGCCATAAAAAGGATCACCAAAAATCAATTATTTCTAAAATTCACTCTTCGTCCTAACTTTCTACATAAACTATAAAATTCATACCGACTGTAAATAGTGAATAAGAATTATAGCAAAATAAATAGATAAACACTGATATGAGTAAGATAACATAGCATGGATATGAGGGGACGATACTCTGCAAGATGAGTAACACGCACTAACTCACGAAGGTGTTCTTATAGTTTAGCCGTTACGATATCATGAGGTTTCATTCATCAATAAGAAATGTTAAATAAACTAATTTTTTTACACATCATGGGCTATATATAGGCACCTTATGCATCTCGTCTCTAAGAGGATACCTCGAACATGTTTAATAAACAACACACACACACATATATAAATATAAATATATATATACATATATATATATATATATATATACTGTATATATGTACAGTATATATATATATATATATATATATATATATTTCTCCCCGTCCGTTGGGTATTGGATGGGGGAGAAAGAGTAATATACCCTGGTGAGATGGTGTGCATGTGCATGTATATCTAAATATTTAGCCGTCATTTTTAACGAGTAGCGTACACTAGTGTGTGTGTATACGTATACGTATATGTGTGTGTATATATTATATATATATATATATTATTATATATATATATATATATATATATATATATAATATATACACCGTATATATACATATGTGTAATTATATATACTGTATATATATACACTGTATATATATGCATGTGTATTTATATATACTGTATATATATATATATATATATATATATATATACTGTATATACATATCAGCGAGATGGCTGAATTTGAAAGAGAGACGAGTGGGCTAGGGTATATA
>NC_090762.1:62326125-62330156 GCF_036898095.1 Palaemon carinicauda | reverse complement strand
GTAGTTTTAATTAAGGGTCCCTTCTATCTGCCCATATCGCATATCCTGTCGACGCAGCCACCAACTCCTCTTGCCCAGCCATCCTTTCTATCGTTACCACACTAAGATGAACACCAAGTGCTTCTTTTTTTTTTTTTTCGGGAATGCTAACCCACCCCAATATGACTGTTACTTCCAAACCATTAAAATTAATGCTACTTTTGAAGCTGTTACTAATGATAACAGAATTACAGTACAAGAAAAAATTTTAACTACTACTACTACTACTACTACTAACTACTACTACTAACTACTACTACTATTATTATTATTATCATTAGATTAGTAGTAGTAGTAGTAGTAGTAGTTAGTACTAGTACTAGTAGTAGTATTTAGTAGTAGTAAAATACAGCAATTTGGCGGGTACTAATGATGACCATTAATTACCATATTCATCAATGAGACTGAAGGTCAAATACCAATGTTACCATTATCACGATCTACAAGAAGTCGGCTTATCTTAGCGATTACTAGTATTAACTGCATTACATTAAAATATTTACATTAATAATAATAATAATAATAATAATAATAATAATAATTTGCTCTACAACCCTCTAGCCTTATAATAATAACGTTCCACATGATACTGGAAACCTTATCAAAGTTCATAACAAAAACAATACAGTACTAGGGATAACTAGATCAACATCTACAATAACAATAAAAGCAGATTATGAATATTTTGTATCTCTCTCTCTCTCTCTCTCTCTCTCTCTCTCTCTCTCTCTCTCTCTCTCTCTCTCTCTCTCTCCTCTCTCTCTCTCTCACCTTTATGGAGAAAATATATTTCAAATTCTAAAAATAGCAAATTGATAAATTAGATGGTTTTTTAACCCTCATCTTACTGTATGAATTTTTTTTTATGAGAAAACCACGATCTTGTAACCCTTTTCTATTATGCTCATCACTTGATCTCGTAATTTTATTCTCCCCTTATTATTATAACGTTCTTTTAACCCTTTTCACTTTCTCTTTATCTATTCTTGGTAATTTGTCCTCTCTTTCTCCTAACTCAATCTTGTATTTTTGTTTCTCTCTCTTCCTCATTACATTATCTCCTGACCCTTTTTCTTCAAACGAACAGTTTTCTCTTTGTCTAACTGGTTTCTCCGAATTTGGAAAAATTGTGAAAGGATGAATAATAATCATAATATTAATAATAATAATAATAATAATAATAATAATAAGAAGAAGAAGAAGAAGAAGAAGAAGAAGAAGAAGAAGAAGAAGAAGAAGAAGAAGAAGAAGAAGAAGAAGAAGAAGAAGAAGAAGAAGAAGAAGAATCGTTGGTTCGAGTTTTGTGTCTATCCCCTTCAAAGGACTCTGGAAGACTCTCATCGACCACTGGCACCGGTTTCTCCAACGCTTTCCACTACACTCACGATGGGGCGCTGGAATACATAAAACAGGGGAAAAAAGAACATCAGCTGTGGACGTGAAACACATGAAACAACAAAACAGCAGAGCACCTGCAACTATAGAATACACAGAACAACAGCAGTAAAGAGCAGGAGCTTATGTAGCCATGGAATACGTAAAACAGCACCAGGGATCATGATAACAGCAGAGAAGAGCAAATGTGGCCATGGAAGACACAAAACAACAGAGGAGAAGAGCAAGCCACAGATGTAGTATACAGAGAGCAACAGTAAAAAAGGAATAGCTGTGGCTGTGGAATACATAAAACAACAGCGGAGAAGAACAGAGGAATACATAAAGAAACAAAAATAAGAGCAACTGTGGACGAGGAATACACAAAAAAACAGAGAGGAGCAACCGCAGATGTAGAATACCGAGAGCAGCAACAGAGAAGAGCATCTGTGGACGTGGGTACACACAAAACAACACAGAAGAAGAGAGGCTGCAGATGTAGAACACAGGAAAGCAACAGCAGAGAAGAGCAAATGTAGAAGTGGCGTACACAAAACAACAGAAGAAAAGAGAAGCACCACATGTAGAACAGAGAGCAACAGCATAAAATAGCAGCTGTGGAAGTGGAATACATAAAACCACTGAAAAAAGCAGACACAGATGTAGAATACTCAGAGCAATAGCAGAGAAGAGCAGTTGTGGCGGAGGAATAAATTGTACAGCTGCAGAAGTGCAATTACAGCTATCTTATGCAATGCAGTTTCTGGAGAGGATCTCGCGTAGATAAATAATACAATATAAACCGCCAGATTAGGAACATTATATTAAGACTTCTGATGATGAAGCAAGGCAGTTAGAATTATCTACAAACATAGTACTGAGCACAGGATAAAATATAAAATAGTAGGAGGGAAGATGGGGGAACCATAAATAAAAGAGAGACATAGGGGAGATGGGGGTGAATACTTAAAAAGAGAGAACAGATATACAGAGCAATGAATAAAGAAGGATGATGGGGGTACATAAAGAGGGAGAGAATCAGGATGGGGAAAAAGGAGAATAGAAAGAGAAAGCAGAGTAATTGATTGATAGGTACATTTAAATGATTTACAAAAGAAGAGACTAGGAGGAATTAATTGGGAAACAAAACTAAAAAAAACTATATATTAGTACTGAACAAACCAGAAGAAATGAGAAAAAAAATTAATTAAAAAAGGAATTAGAAAAGCCAAAAGGGGAATTTAAATGATAAGAATTAAGGAAGAATATAATCTGATTACGAGTAATGAATAATGAATTGAAAAGTTAAATAGGGGGAAGGATTACACAACATGAAATAGATAAGACACAGGAGATTAATAAGTAGAAGAAAACATAAAGGAAGAAAGACAGAAATTGAAGAAAGCCAGAATTAATAGAAAAAAAAGATAAAGACAAAACGTTAAGTCCTCTCCGGATTGTTCAAAAACTAAGGAAAAAAAATTGACAGTACAGCTTGGTGTCCTTACCTCACTCCACTCAGAAGCAAGGAAGGATTATGGTGTAGCAACAAAGGATGGATGCGTCCCTTTTGTACTAATTTGAAGATTGAGTGTTGCAGCTCACGCGAAATCCTTTCTTTTCCGTTCTAATGGATTTTCATTATAGTTTAGACATACTTTACCCACTTAATACTTTCCATCTACTCCTCCAAGGAAACTAAAATATATCCAAACTTCAGAATAAACTAAGCAAATTGAAAGTGAAAAATATGATTAACCTGCTTTTCGACTAACGACACATAATCATGATTATGATTATGATCCCTACAGCTCATAAATTACAAGAACACACCTAATCAGCCAGATACCCGCGATCGATCCCACGGGAGACAAAACGACTTGGGCTAATTTCCTGAAAAATCCATTATTTATAGGGAGCTAAGCAGTTAGTTCTTATAATTGGTTAAGAGTAGTTGGTTGTAAGCCAAGGTAGGAAAGGGTATGTCGAGACTTTATGAGAACTGGAAGGGTAATATGACTATATAAATGTCTATACAGTATATATATATATATATATATATATATATATATATATATATATATAAATATATATATATATATATATATATATATTTAATATATATATATATATATATAATATATATATATATATATATATGAAACTCTGTATGTATATAGATACTTGTACATATACATTATATATACGTGTATGTATACATGTATATATATACACACAGACACTAAATATATATATCATATATATATATATATATATATATATATATATATCTTATATATATGTATATATACATATTTGAAACTGTATGTATATAGATACTTATGCATATATATATATATATATATATATATATATATATATATATATATATATATAAACTAGTATACTTTGTTAGTTTATGAAGAGTAAGAAAGCTCTTTCAAAAGAACTTTAAATACTACTAAGCACTTGATTCCATCATAATTGAATTTCCGTTCATTAATTTTCCTCTTATGTATTATAGCCTGCTTTTCCCATATGAACCTTATCTTTTTCACTGCCCCGTTCACTTCCTTCCTATCCTCTTCCTTCACTTCCTAAAATAAGGAGAAAACTAT
>NC_090762.1:62318625-62321125 GCF_036898095.1 Palaemon carinicauda | reverse complement strand
TTTTTTTAGCGTTATTAATGAGCGCGGGAAGGCTTCAAACACATGGGATATAGTCACAGACTGGCTAGACACTTTTAGACACCAATTAACAAGTGTTGGAAGGTTTAGATTCAAGGTCGCCGTAGATGTAGACGGATTATTATTATTATTATTATTATTATTATTATTATTATTATTATTATTATTAGCTAAGCTACAACCTTAGTTGAAAAAGCTGGATGCTATAAACCCAAGGGCTCCAACAGCGAAAAATAGTCAGTGAGGAAAGGAAATAATCCTAATGAAAAATATACAGTATATATATATATCTACATAGATATATATATCTATATATATATATATATATATATATATATATATATATATATTTTATATATATATATATATATATATATATTAAGTATATATATATACAGTATATATACTATAAAGAGATCCATGGCAGTATGTTCAAAATTAAAAAGCATTAGCTTATAGTTTGAACTTTTGAAGTTCCACCGATAAGGAAGATCATTCCACAAGCTGGTCATAGCTGGAATAAAACTTCTAGAATCCTGAGTAGCATTGAGCTTCATAATGGAGTAGGGGAAGGCTAATACAATTCATAGATGATTTCAGTAGATGATTTCAGTCGACAACCCGAGTGAGACAGGAAGCAAGACGACGGACACAAATAGATAGCCAAACTCTATAAAATTACTGAATGAAAAGAAAGGAGGTCGTTAAGTTTGTAATCTAAATTGTATATGAGAGAGAGAGAGAGAGAGAGAGAGAGAGAGAGAGAGAGAGAGAGAGAGAGAGAGAGAGAGAGAGAGCCCACGCCAGGCGAAGCAAGGAATTTTAAAGATAATTTACATATAAAATATAGCATGTCTCATTTAACTTGAACAGAGAGAGAGAGAGAGAGAGGAGAGAGAGAGAGGAGGAGGAGAGGAGAGAGAGAGAGAGAGAGAGAGAGAGAGAGAGAGAGAGAGAGAGAAAATAACTAACACCCACAACTACGAAATATAATGTCATTTCGTTTGAAACAAAAAATTTAAATGGAGGAGAATACATTTTGGTTTGTGTGTGTGTGTGTATGTGTGTGAATGTATGTGTGTGTGGTGTGTGTGTTTGGGCGCACTTCTCGAGACAGGCTAAACGATACACATAGTACATAATGAGCATAAAGGTCGAAAATTGGGTTTCTATTTGAACATAGAGATCACACCCTTTTCTTAACCCCGCTCCCCTAGCATCCTCTGCTTTTATAGGCCTTTAAACCATAAAAAAGCATTAAAAGACATTTAAATTATATAAACTAGCCTAACTTTAGGCAACAAAACCCAAAGAGATTGTCTAGAACCTTGCAACACACTTTAGGAATGCAAGACTGAGCAGCTGTGGGTCACAATGAGGCACGAAAAGCGAGTACAAACGACCCAAGTATTTAATATATATTTTTTTTCATAACTAGTTGAAGTGTCTGATCATCATTTATCTTCAATACTCGTGACGCTCGAAAATAGTCGATGACGAATATCATTCATAACTGAAGAAATAAAAAAAACATTCCAACTTGACCTGTTGTGACCCAAATGAATTCATGATATAAACAGAACCAAAGATCAAGTTTCTTCTTAAAGATTTGCACGCAAAATGAAAACACTTAAATAGCCAAGAGAAGTAGAGGGGGGAGGGGGAGGGAAGAGGGGGGAGGAAGGGGAAGTTTAAGAAGAGGTAGTGTACGGGATGGAATGGGTGGTGGTGGTGAGGGGAAGACCGTAAGGGAGAGGCAAAAGAGGGGAAGGGGAAAGGATGAGGTTGAGGTGTAGTAGGAAGAGAAGGGGAAAGACGAAGGGGAGGGAAGGAGTACAAGTTTGAGTGGTGGTGGAGGAGAAAACATACACAAAAGCATAGCAAACACTTATGAGAACTGAAGGTCGGGGAGGGAAAGACAAAGAAGGTAAAAGAATCATATAGATATAAAAAGAATTGGATAAACAGCTTTACATATAACTGAAACCAATGAGAATAAAATTTCAAATATATCCAACTCTACAAAAAAAAGAAAAAAAAAATAGTTGTTGTGGTGGTGGCCGAGGTGTAACGTCCCTGACTGGTGAACGCCAGACTGGGGTTAAAGTCCTGCTCAGACTCATTAGTTTCTTTGGTCGCTGTAACCTCACCATCCTTGTGAGCTAAGGATGGGGGAGTTTTGGGGAGCCTATAGGTCTATCTGCTGAGTCATCAGTAGCTATTGTCTGGCCCTCCTTGGCCCTAGCTTGGGGCGAAGAGGGAGCTTGGGCGCTGGTCATATGTATAGATGGTCAGTCTCTAGGGCATTGTCCTGCTCGATAAGGCAATGTCAGCGTCCCTTGCCTCTGCCATTCATGAGCTTCCTTCAAGGTAAATTTTTTCGAGGAAGATAATGAAAGTAGTCCCGAATCTCTAAGTGCCCCGGGTTAGTACAAATTGCAATTATGCAACGGGGTGTCGTTTGTTAAAGATGGATTGAGTG
>NC_090762.1:62306125-62308625 GCF_036898095.1 Palaemon carinicauda | reverse complement strand
CTTTCAGTGTCATATTTTTATATATATTTTTGTGCGTTACTAATTTGAAAGAAAGAAAACTTGGTCAATGAGGCATTTCTTTAGTATACTTAAAAATCATATATCTAAAAAGTATATGAAAAAAATATTTCATGAAAACAGATACAGTGTGAAAAAAGCCAAAAAAAAAAGTGAAATAAAGAACTCTCAATGAGGAATCTCTATAAATGAAGGGTGTATATGCAGACATTATTTAGAAATTAATTAAAATTAATAAAATTTTCAATCTTATATGAAACTTTTCGCAATGTCTTCGAAATGAATTCAATGCATCATCAATTAGGCCTAGACAAGAAAAAAAATTACCTAACAATAGAAAATTAAACTATTACTTAAAATTGCATAAATATAAAATTTAATTCTAAAAACCAATAAAGACTACAATAAAATATTATATGGTAGCTTAAAAAAAATAAAAAATAAACCTGCATGAACGCCTACCCCTTGAGATTAAAGTTAGTGAACATGAGTAATGATGATAATGATAATGAAGATGAAAATGATGAGGAACTAGATACTCCACAACTTTTTTTTTTCTTTTAATAGGAATGAAAAACTACAAACCCCAACCCCCAATTTTTAATGTTCCCCCATAAAACCACTCCCATAATTAGGGATCGATACCAAAACAAAATCACATAAAAAAGGCCCAATATTCCATCGATAAACCTTACGGAGGAGGAGACATCTGGACCAATTAAGTAGCAATTTAGACAATTCGTTCCTCTTTAAGCAAACGTTTCTTTTTTTACCTTTCCAGGCAAACGTTCCTGTGTACCTCCTTAGGCAAACGTTTCTTTTCAATTTTTAGGCAATCGCTCCCATTTATCTTTATAGAAAAATGTCTTATGTTTTTTCTACCAATTTAGGAAAACATTGCTGTTTAACCTTTTTAGGCAAACGTTTCTTTCAAGGCAAACGTTTTTGTTTGCCTTTTTAGTTTTATAGCTGCTCGTTCCGTGTGTCAGCAACTCCCTAGTCATATAAATATATATATATTTAGGATAGTTTTCACGAGTAGGTCTAGGACCACACAACGCCCCCCCAAACCCCCCTCCCACTTTGGTCAATAAACCCCCTAAAATCAACAGAGAACTCTCAGGGTGTCTCGCTGGGTCTCATAAAGAGAGAGAGAGAGAGAGAGAGGAGAGAGGAGGAGAGGAGAGAGAGAGAGAGAGAGAGAGAGAGAGAATTATTCCCTCTCACCAGCGGTTTGTTATTTTGACGCTCCTTAACACTATTGTTTACTTGTTGCCTAAGAAACACTGCTTTTCAACATTAACAAAATCATATTCACAACTAATATTCATAACAACATATCTAAATTTGCTATCAATTAAACTTTAAATCCTCTGGTAACTTCATTGCTCAATTAATACAAATATTTATAAAACACAAGTTAAAGATTAATCCTACTATGCAACGCTAGTAAACCAATAATCTCTCTCTCTCTCTCTCTCTCTCTCTCTCTCTCTCTCTCTCTCTCTCTCTCTCTCTCTCATTTTCCCGGAAAGGCAAATTCATGCTTAATCCTTAGGGAAGTTTTAAGGCTTCTGAAGGACACCAGAATCTCAACTGGGAGGAAAGAAAAAATTGCTCCATCTGGATCATTATGGCAGAGGCAAAACATACAGTAACAATTCATTATACCAAGCAGCCAGAGTAAAACAGTACACTGCAAAAATACAATGAACCTCATAATACATTCTTCAGCAGGCTAGAGCAATATAATGACACTATTATGCATTTACAAAAATATATAACTTGAATGCAATAACGATACATCATATAAATAAAATGGTGGTTTTGCAACTAAATTAAGTCCATCCAAAAGATTCTTCGCAGCTAAAAGCAACATTAAACCTACATTTCGACAAGGAACCTTCAAACCAAAAGGTGTTGTCCCTACTGTCTTTTCCTCATACAAAATTTCGAAAATGAATCAATTTAATGTACCAGTCTGGATACATGAAGTATGCATAACACTAATACATTTAAATCTGTATCCAATGAGCGCAAGCAAATCGTAACTAACTAATTAACTACATATATATATATATATATATATATATAATATATATATTATATATATATATATATATATATATATATTATATATATATATATATATATACATATATATATAATATTACATTAGACCCCAAACACAGTGTACACCTTTTCCAGGCCAGAGAAACCCTGCAGAGTAATCCCTAAACATTTTCTTATAGTGAAATATCTGTAAGTTCCTTTAGACAAAAAAATGTCGTGTATGGCATAATAAATCCCACATAAGATACAGTATTCCCTACAGAAGTGCAGGAAAATACAGTATCTTTCTTTATTCAATAGCTTATTTTTTTGTATTTTTTTCTCTACATTCGGAGGGGGATATTACCAACTAGATGTGATTACTTCTTTATTTATTATATTGTTATTATTATTATTGTTTGATTTCTTT
>NC_090762.1:62293625-62298625 GCF_036898095.1 Palaemon carinicauda | reverse complement strand
CACACATGCCGAAGATTTTTTTTTCCAAATGATTCTCCCTCTGGTAACCTCAAACGTACAGATATTAATTTAGATTTTTCCAATTACAACAGGTTTTGACACAGAACTGGCGCATTGTTTAGATATAAAATGCTCAGAAACTTTCCTAAAACCTTAAGTCCGATGCAAAAGGCAACATATCCTAATGGAGTCTAAGTAGCAAATATTGTAAGTATTAAATGCATTTCAGACTTTCAGATCATTCAAAGATGCATTACAAAATACAACCAAGAAATATACCTCCTAAATTTTCCAATGACCGCTAAACCCACCGCTAAATTACAAGGATTTGAAGTTATGATACCAGTTGCAAATCAACTGCATTACCATGAGAAATTTACATTCAGCAAATTCCTTCGGTTCGAACTTTAGTGCCAAATTAAGTTATTGTAAATGAAGGATATTTGCTCAATTTTCTGCGCATTTTTTGCTTTCCAAACATTTTCAAATGAACATCCTTCAGAAAATGAAAATCATATCATATTCCACGATGATGATAGAGATAAAACTCTAAATCATACCGGAAAACAAGTAAGAATTTAAGCAATACATTAATGTGACTTTTCCCTTTTAACGGAAACATTTAGGCCTGGTAAATTTCTAAAGAAAATGCCGCTAACTTTGCAACAATTAAAAAAAGGTCTTGCCAATCAAAGTCTAACTATGTATTGCTAAAGAACCAGACATTGCCCAACAGCTAGAAACACTTCTAACCAAGAAGGGGACCTAAAATACCTGAAAATATCTATTCCAAAATCATCAAGACGTATCGCAAGAACATAGATATTGTGCAGTGACATCCTATTGAGGTTTAAATGATTCTGGCATTTTACAATGATCATAACATATTAGGTTACCAGGAAAGTACCGGTAAAAGAAAGCTAAAGATCTGTGACATAGCTTGCCAGCGCTCGCCCTTCATAACGTCACTTTTTAAACATTTTCAAAAATCTGTTGTCCTCATCAAAACGATGAAATCCTCTCGGTTAATTAACCTTTACTTTTACTCAAGTTACATTATCTTTTCCCTCTAACTTCTTCACACACACACACAAACACAAATCAATCAGTTTTCAACCACTGTCGTCAATCTTTCCTGTCCCTCAAAAACCAGTTCCTACATAGGAGAGATATGAAAACAACCTAATAGGAGAGAAGACATTATGGTGAATTTGTTGACGATCTCCAAAATTTATAATCAACGTTACTAATATTATAAGTGAAAACCCGGAAGCTTTGTAGCCTAAGGGAAATCGCATTTTAAATTAAACATTTCCATTACAAATTTTTGGATTCCAAGCAATGCAGGACCCAAACCGGATTGAAGAGGCAATCTAGTGACTATTCCACCAAGACTTCAAATTTCTATTTCCAGCTTTTAGTTAACTGAGTAACTAACGAACATGCGGATGCTATATTTATATATAGCACAGATAAACGTAGATATGGACAGTGATGATGATGATGATGATGATGATGATTATCATGATTATTACTCCTAATGAGCAAGTAATCACTTACTATTAGCTAAAACGATCATCAACTTCCTTTGCAAATGTCCACACACTGAAATGGCCGTATGCAAAACGCAATAAAAATAATTCTTAAACATAATTCCACAAACAAATACAAGTATGGATTGAGTAAACCGCAATGACAAATTAATACCAAATAAGGCAGTTTAAAGGCAACAGTTGCATGGCAAAAAATTCTATAAGCATCTATAGATAATATACTATAAATAAATAAAGCCTTATTAAGAGATATTCTACCAATACCAACACATGCGACCATATTTTGGAAATTAAAATTACTACCCCACCGAGGTTCAAACTTACAGCTAATGTTTTTATGTTGAATAGGCTGACATGAGTCTATCTTCATAGTATATACATAGCATATCGATTTTTAACATTGTTAATGATCTTAGATATCTAAATTCTTTATATGTTTCTTCTCATAAATAGTTTATCAATTTCCTTATTTTCATTCCTCACTGGGCTATTGTTCCCTGTTGCAGCCTTTGGCCTTATGGTATTCTGCTTTTCCAACTAGGGTTACAGCTTAGCAAATAATAATATCAATATTAATATTAATAATAATAATAATAATAATAATAATAATAATAATAATAATAATAATAATAAAACCGACCGAAACGGCAAAGCTACTTACAGAATCACCTACAACAAATAATAGGTAAAGGAAAACATATGTAATGGAAGGATCAAAATTACGAATGACTTACGACTCCGAGAGTTGATAGACTCGGTATTGTCCGATAGATTAGTTCCTATAGAAGCCTTCCGCAAGAAGCCTTAGAAAAGAGTGAAACCCTTAAATTATGGCGTTCATACATTCCTGCAATGAGATTTGATTCTGGCCTACCAATGAGGCCTAAGCACCTGGGCTATAATTTTTCCCTACTAATGGAATGTGTATTCTCTCTCTCTCTCTCTCTCTCTCTCACCTCTCTCTCTCTCTCTCTCTCTCATCTCTCCTCTCTCTCTCTCTCTCTCTCCTCTCTCCTCATCTCTCTCTCTCTCGTCTCAAGTTTCTGCAATGTGTACTTTTCAGCTTTTAACTTATTATATTCTGCATGAACTTTCTCTCTCCACCTCAATTAAAATATCAAATGCCCCCCTCTCTCTCTCTCTCCTCTCTCTCTCTCTCTCTCTCCTCTCTCTCTCTCTCTCTCTCTCTCTCTAAGAATTGAAGGACGGCTAACGAATGAAAATAAGGAAATATGCAACATATTAGCAGAAAAAAATATAAGAGTGAGTTCACGCCAAGAATTGCGAATGAGAATAATGAAACAGAAATGAGAGAAGAAAATGTTGAATATCTAACGGATATAGATTATTAATAAAGCAGATATTGTCAAGGCTATACACGAAATTAAAAATGGATCGGCAGCCGGATCAGATGGAGTTCCAGCGATTTTGTTAAAAAAAACTGCAAACACTATCGCGAAGCCGCTTGCAATACTACTAAGACAAAGTGTAGATATGAGCGAGATATATGTTAAACATAAATTAGCTTATATAACCCCTATCTTCAAAAGTGGATCAAGACAAGAGGCAAGCAATTATAGACCTGTTAGTCTAACATCACATATTATGAAAGTGTATGAGAGGGTAATAAAAAAAGAAAATAATGAATCATTTGGTTAAAAATAACTTGTTTAATATAGGTCAACACGGTTTTGTGCCCGGAAAAAGTACACAAACCCAACTGATAGCACACTATGAAAACATATACAAAAATATGATAAATGAAAAAGACACAGATGTGATCTATCTAGATTTTGCAAAAGCCTTTGACAAGGTACACCATAATATATTAGAGAAAAAAAATGAGAAAGCATAATATTGTGGGAAAGATAGGAAAATGGGTAAAAGAATTCCTACAAAATAGAAAACAGATAGTGGTTGCAAATGAGAAATCAGATGAAGCTCAGGTAATATCTGGCGTGCCACAAGGTACGGTATTAGCTGCACTGCTGTTTGTTATTATGATCTAAGACATAGACTGTGATGTTGAAAACTCTGTAGTGAGAAGTTTCGCCGATGACACAAGAAAGTAGAGAAATTACTTGTGATGAAGATAGGAACTCACTACAAAGAGATCTAAACAAAATTTATGAATGGGCGAAGATAAATAGGATGGTATTTAACTCCGATAAATTCGAATCAATAAATTATGGAAACAGAGAAGGAATGGTATATGCATACAAGGGACCTAATAACGAGACAATCACAAACAAGGAAGCAATTAAAGACCTTGCTGTAATGTTAAATAGGAATATGTTATGCAACGACCAAATAGAAACACTGTTGGCTAAATGTAAAGCAAAAATGGGAATGTTATTCAGACACTTTAAAACAAGAAAAGCTGAACACATGATTATGCTTTACAAAACTTATGTACGTAGTACACTCGAGTACTGCAATGTGATATGGTACCCACACTACCAAAAGGATATTGCACAAATAGAGTGTGTACAAAGGTCCTATACTGCTAGAATAGAAGAAGTTAAGGACCTTGACTACTGGGAAAGACTGCAATTTTTAAATCTAAACAGTCTAGAAAGGAGAAGAGAACGCTACATGATAATACAAGCATGGAAGCAAATAGAAGGAATTACTGAAAACATCATGGAGCTAAAAATATCAGAAAGAGCAAGCCGAGGTAGATTAATAGTGCCAAAAAATATACCAGGAAAACTAAGGAAGGCGCACAGGACATTAATCCACTACGTACCAGCAGCGATAATGCAGCAACTATTTAATGTGCTGTCAGCTCATCTAAGAAACATATCAGGAGTGAGCGTAGATGTGTTTAAGATGCATCCCAGACCATCCAAGACTGGAAGATGCAAAATACACTGGAAGATGTATTAGCAACTCTCTGGTGGATATACGAGGGTCCTCACACTGAGGGACCTGGGGGAACCCAAACAAAAAATAAGGCAATAAGGTAAGGGTCTCTCTATCTCTCTCAAGTTTCTGTAATGTGTACTTTTCATCTTTCACCTTGCCATATTCTGCATGAACTTTTGTCTTTCCAAGCCTAATTTAAGATATCAAATACCCCCCCTCTCTCTCTCTCTCTCGCTCTCTCTCTCTCTCTCTCTCTCTCTCTCTCTCTCTCTCTCTCTCTCTCTCTCTATATATATATATATATATATATATATATAATTCTTCAGTAGCTTTAAAAATTTTATCCTCTTTTCTTAAATCAGGAATGGCATAGTATTTCCCCCATACAATAATAAATATTCGCAATGACATCAAGAAAAAGTCTTAAACGCGACTTGGGCTGAAAAAAAATAATGACTAATAAATATATTACTGCTCACGTGCGAATAAAAAAGATATGGATGCTCAAGATACCGTGTAAGTGGGGGTTTATGAAGTACTGGCACGTATCTATCGACATGTACCAAAGTCTAGTGTTAT
>NC_090762.1:62273625-62288625 GCF_036898095.1 Palaemon carinicauda | reverse complement strand
GAAACCCATTACACTTGAAAAACACCAACTGCTAAACAAGTTCCCAAGTAACTATGCAAGCGTTACGTATCAACTTTTTCCTAATCTCTCTTGACATAACATAAAAAAGAAGAAGAGAAGACAAGAGGGATTTGGTACCAGAGTCATCCCAAAAGGATCTAAAGAAAGATAAATCTCGAGGCTAAATCCTCCGAGATAAAGCTCACAATGGATGGACGGAGTTGTGTCTTATCATCCCTTTCTTTTATCCACGCTTTTATGAGTCCCTTATGCAAGAAACTCCCCTCATTTCCCCTCTATTTTCCATGTATCCAAAGCAAAAGTTGCATAAATTGGTCTACTAGATAAACGCAGTCTCTCTCTCTCTCTCTCTCTCTCTCTCTCTCTCTCTCCTCTCTCTCTCTCTCTCTCTCTACCAATCAATGAGTTACCAGAGCAAAAATTGCAAATACATGAACATGATAATGTTTAAAGTTCACTTATGAGTTAACGAAGGTAAATATGACGGACTGGTATAGACGTGAAATAGGTCTGAAATTGGAATGGGAAATTAGTTAAATTCCTTTTGCAGAGAAAACACTGTAACAGAGAGGCCACATCCTCTCCTCATAAACAGGGCCGCTCCAAAGGGAATCGAATCCGAGTTCAATGCAGTTTAAAAAACATATATTTTCTGAGGGGGCGAGTAAGTCTAACAATTTCGTGCTTTGGATAAGCAGATATTCATCATAGATAGCCACGTATTGCAAAGGGATGGAGAGAGAGAGAGTTGGACGGTATTGTATTAAACTGTTCCTTACATATAGTAACACTTAAACTTGGATAAACTTAACTAAATTTAGGCTAATTTATTTTAACTTTCTATTCTTTTCAATTTTTTACTCTTTTATTTGTATTTTTCTACTGCTTTTCACTTGTCTCCACTCTTTTTGTCTCACCCTTACTTGCCGCAGGCCTTTTAATAAAGACCTATTTAAGGAGCTTTGTTTCTGCCCTCCTTTCAATATGTTGCGGATATGAGTCAAGCAAGTGTTCTTAAAAAGAGCTGAGTCACGACCAGTCGACAATTTACTATTTACCAAGGTGTTTCGTTCCAATAATATCAGAAACATCCTGCCACTTAGCCAACACTTCCTTAATCTCCCTTGAAGAAATAAATTCCTACGGTTCGACCTCCTCCTTGCTACTGATTTCTTGCAAACACCTCCGAATATTGCATCATCTGTAGCTCAACCAACTCCTCTGTCGCAAGTTCTTGAAGCTCCTCAACAGACAAGGTCGTTGACATCTGCCTCAACTACTTTTAGCCTCAAAGACTTTCCTAGAGACACAATCTCTTCCATCACAGCGGGATCGGGCTGAGGATCAAACCCATCGAAGTTCCTTTCAGCTACAGAATCAGGCCTCAATTTCTTCCATGCTGAATTTAAGGTAATTCACATTACACCCTGCCATGCATCATCAAAAATTTTCAAACACTTAATGTTAAAATGATCCTTTCAAAATTAACAAAGGGTGATATAGGGATTATCTATGACGTCAAAGCATTTTTTTTTTTTTGTATAAATACTTTATATAAAACTTCTTGAAATTAGAAATGTCATCTTTAAGACTTGGAAGGTAGCTAAGGGCATTATCTAGTATGAGAAGACATTTCAATGGCAGATATTCTTCTGGCCAATATTTCTTGACTGCTGGACGAATGTCCAGATTTACTCGTTCTGTTAAAAAAATCCATAGTAACCAATGCCTTTGTATTAGCTCACCACATCACTTGAAATTTTTCTTTTCAAGATTTTATGACTCTTGAAAGCTTGTGGGTTCTCGGAGTGATAGAACAACAGTAGCTTGATCTTGCAGTCACTGCTGGCATTAGCACATACGGCCCGTTTCATCTCAGTTGAAGACTTGTTGGGGCATGTAAGCTTTTGCAGCAATAAGTGCAGCAAAAAATTTAACGTATTCCTCCACAGTTTTCACATCTGAGCTCGCAACTTCCCCAAGCCTCACAACCGAGTGGTTCCCGGTTGGCTTAAAATTATCGAACCATCCACAACTACCTTTAAACACCTCCCCACACTCAGGTGCTTCCCTTTGTTTCAAATCTTCATAGATTGTGCTGGCCTTCTTATAGATTATTGTCTCCTGGCAGATGCTTCTTAATCCACAGTAACAGAAACCTCTCCATCTCGTCATTTATATTTGTATGCAACTTAGATATGATAGTTATGTCTTTGGCAGCCTTTGTGCTCTTGATACCATCCTTCTGTTTGAGGATTGTTCAAATCATCGACATACTCCGCTCATAACAGCGTGCCAACTCACTCAATCATATTTCTCGATAATTTCATGCTTCATCTCCATCATCATCATGTGTTTTTCCTCTTACTTCCAACCTTACCACTCACTTTCTTAAGATCTATCACTTATTACAAAGTATTTTCACAAATACAATGAAAACCAAGTAAATAACGCATACACAACTCAGTAGATGCTTGGGAGATGTGTACAGTTGACAGCCACATGAACTGAACAAGTGATGCGGGCTTAGAGCATTCTCAAGCACTTGGCCGTCTAGCGTTAGCATCTGTAAGCGTGCTCTTATCTAAATGCAAAATTTTGCTCAGAGGCTGGCTAGTATCTCTTAATGCTCATATGTCAAAGTATTACTATACAAATGTATTAAAGCCACAAAATTTACACATCTAAATACATATACTGTTAAGCTATACATACATAATGAAATCAGCCACAACAAATGTGAAAAGACATAACTGGAACCAAGCACTTTCATGCTTTTATACAACTCATCAGGATTTTTAAACCTCAACCCTGAGGTAGGATCTGGATGATTGTAATATTACATGTAGTACTATGATTAAATGCATACAGTGTATATATGTATATATACATATAAATATATATATATATATATATATATATATATATATATATATATATATATATGTGTGTGTGTGTGTGTGTGTGTGTGTATGTATACATACACAATAACCTTGAAATAAGACACATTTATAAGGGTTTCTAGATATAATGGACCATGTCTAGATAACAAGTGTTGTGTCTGAGCAATGTTGTAAAAGTCACTATAAGAAGAAGTACATACAGTAGTTCTGAGATATTCAATTACTCTATATCTATTTACATAACTGTAATAAATTCATTTTATCTATTGGCATAGCTTATCAATGAAATCAACTTTTTTCTATGCGAGCTCAGCTGATTCAATGTAAAACAATGTCACTTGATTTTAAGCTATCACTATTGAGGATATGTGCACATAATAACAAATAGCATGCTTAATATAATTTCTAAAATTATTCAATACATTTCATAATAAAAACAGCATTGCAGAAATACCAATTATATAGGCTACCACAGTTTTCATACAATTTATTAAAATCAATTATCACTATTAAAACTGATAACTAACGTTCAATCAATCTTTCATTCATTGTGATTAACGATGAAACGTAAACAAAACAACAGTTACCCTTTTGGACATTGTATGTAGGAAAAACATGAAGCCTCTTCATTACATCTATTTTGAATTTCTAAGGAAATAGTAAGTACAACAAAATTTGCACAGTAATAACATCATCTTTACATATTCAAATCTCAACATATGCACATTTATGGGATGAATTAATAAAAATTTGCCTCAATTTTTTACCTTGTCTTATACACTCATATATACAGTACGGCTTTTACATTTATTTACACATTCAATTATAAATACACAGGTAGTAGTCTTGCATACATTTTGGTTTTTGGGGTTGATTTTAAACATTCATAAAGTCGAAATAGAAGTTCCGAATTTGCCTGATAGTGTTTTATGCCCCCTGTGGCCGCGGGGGCAGAATTTGGAAGGGTGTGTGAGAGAAGGAAGTTGAGAGTTAATGTGGGTAAGAGTAAGGTTATGAGATGTACGAGAAGGGAAGGTGGTGCAAGGTTGAATGTTATGTTGAATGGAGAGTTACTTGAGGAGGTGGATCAGTTTAAGTACTTGGGGTCTGTTGTTGCAGCAAATGGTGGAGTGGAAGCAGATGTTCGTCAGAGAGTGAATGATGGTTGCAAAGTGTTGGGGGCAGTTAAGGGAGTAGTAAAAAATAGAGGGTTGGGCATGAATGTAAAGAGAGTTCTATATGAGAAAGTGATTGTACCAACTGTGATGTATGGATCGGAGTTGTGGGGAATGAAAGTGATGGAGAGACAGAAATTGAATGTGTTTGAGATGAAGTGTCTAAGGAGTATGGCTGGTGTATCTCGAGTAGATAGGGTTAGGAACGAAGTGGTGAGGGAGAGAACGGGTGTAAGAAATGAGTTAGCGGCTAGAGTGGATATGAATGTGTTGAGGTGGTTTGGCCATGTTGAGAGAATGGAAAATGGTTGTCTGCTAAAGAAGGTGATGTATGCAAGAGTTGATGGGAGAAGTACAAGAGGAAGGCCAAGGTTTGGTGGATGGATGGTGTGAAGAAAGCTCTGGGTGATAGAAGGATAGATGTGAGAGAGGCAAGAGAGCGTGCTAGAAATAGGAATGAATGGCGAGCGATTGTGACGCAGTTCCGGTAGGCCCTGCTGCTTCCTCCGGTGCCTTATATGACCGCGGAGGTAGCTGCAGTAGGGGATTCGGCATTATGAAGCTTCATCTATGGTGGATAATGTGGGAGGTTGGGCTGTGGCACCCTAGCAGTACCAGCTGAACTCGGTTGAGTCCCTGGTTAGGCTGAAGGAACGTAGAGAGTAGAGGTCCCCTGTTTTGCTTTGTTTCATTTGTTGATGTCGGCTACCCCCCAAGATTGGGGGAAGTGCCTTTGGTATATGTATGTATGTATATATTTTCATTTATTTTGTCTATGCTTGCACTTACGAATCTTTTTTTTTTTTTTTTGCGACTTTCATTTAAAGTTACTTCTAAATTACTTAATACTAGTTTTCAAACAGACATTCGTTTCGGGTAGTGGAAATGAATTTACGTTCTTTAATCATATTATCGAAGTGAAAAACAAAAGCTGATTAATCGGGGTGCTCGCTCGTTTTGATGTTACCCCAGGTGTTGGGCATATTTAGTATTTATGTATACAATTTGGGATCATTTTGATTATTTTCATGTTTCAGGAAACATACTTTCGATAAAACGGACAAATGGCGATAACAAACAGCCCTTTCCACTCTATTAGCTTGCTATCTTGAGGTTCAAGGGTATACATAAAAATAAATAAGAAAAAAAAAAAAAAAAAATATATATATATATATATATATATATATATATATATATATATATATATATATATATATATATATATATATATATAATACACAGTATATATAGGCCTATATATATACACATACAGTATCAGATAAGTGATTATATATATGTATTTATATACAGTATATAGCCTATTGTACATACTGTACTGTCTGTACACCTACCACTATCTATATAAAGCATAGACATACCATGTATACACATTATATAAAAGGATTCAATTAAATTCACAGTCATTTCAACCAAGTTACACATGAAAAGCATTTAAGTCATATTTTCCTTAATAATTAAAGAAATGTTGCAGTCTACATATTTAATGTGGATTGTTTTCATATTATTTTAAAAAGATATCACATAAAATAGCCCCAGTGAAATTTCAGTTCTGACCATTATAACAAGTTTCAGGGTATAATACAATACTATGATATTGTGCTTCAGAAAACATAGTAACCAACTAATGCAAAACAACTCAAATACAGCATTGCCTATTAAAATCATTATGGGATGACTGAGTTTATACCAATTTTCTATAGCACTATATATTTCAGAGGTTGGCGTGAATCCACACAGAGTGGAAATGTAGAAAAACTTTTTCTCCTAAATTACTGATGCAGTTCTATCTTAAATCGGATATACAGTACAGTCAGATGGAATATTGATCTAAGCCTGATATCCACCAATAACGAAATATTTCTTACCATGATACAAATTTTGAAATATGGGCTCTTATAGCCTATAGTCAATATTTTTTAGCGAGGCAGATTTGCACCGACTCGCAGCGGTGCCCTTTTAGCTCAGGAAAGTTTCCTGATCGCTGATTGGTTGGACAAGATAATTCTAACCAATCAGCGATCAGGAAGCTTTCCCAAACTAAAAGGGCACCACTGCGAGTCGGTTCAAATCTGCCTCATTAAAAGAAATTGACTATAGTGTTAGGCTACTGATGTAACTCAGTGACAAGCCCCTAATACCAGTTCAAGCCAAACCAACAATATCCCATAACTGAAGCTAAGGTCATAATATATAAAAATGGAACCTGAGATTCATCCTCCTTTGAGTTACAGTACTTCATGATTTCATGATCATTAGTCCAGTCTATATATTACCCTTAATGATAGCTTAATTGGTGCTACTGCCATTAATTAGCTTATAATCTCTCAATAGAATCGTTTTCGCAGCTTGAAGGTAAAAAAATAGTATTTTGGACTAACCCTCCTGTAGACTAACCTAAGCTAGGCTAGACTTAAATATGCTCTGTTTGGGTAGGCTACAATGTCTATCAAATTAGGATGCAATATTCCATAACTTGTGGCATGTTATCATGTTAGGTTTTCGTTGTATTGCAATTTGGTGATATAAAAGAAATTGACCCTCCAGGTATGGAAATCCTTTTACCTTTACTTCATATTAAAAATTCGATACATTTTTACCATAACCCTCCCTACCTCCCTAACACATCCTAATCCATGGAGAAGTAATCTAGTTGATTTCAAGATACAATTAACACCTACCCATTTTTAATGAGAATCACAGCAAAATTGGGGGTTTATTGAAATTTCTGAAGCAAACTAAAGCAAAACAAAAGGTAAGAGGTTTTCAGTAAGGGACAGAGACCACGAAACTATATCAACAACTTTACCTACCTTTCCTAAAAACTTGGTCTCAGCACAACGGCTCCAATTCTTCGTAACTGATAGCGTAAACGATTAGTGTTCACTTTTTAATAGCATACACACACAACTAGGCAACTTGCCCAGATACACTGGTAAAAAACATTATTACAACAGGTTTTATATAGTTAACCGTAAGCAAGAGTTGAAACTCTGGTCGAACGCACCGAAATAGACTGACAAGTTGACAACTTCATTGACAACTGATATAACATCAGTTTTGAATACAAAACAATACTAGATAGCGCTTGTGCACTTCATATTTCAATTATATGTCAAGGAGACTTCTTCCAAGCTGCTCTCGTAGTATATGGAAAACAAACATATTATCTTCTGAGAGAAATCCAATAAATAAGTAGCGTTTATTAGATTTTTAATGTAAAATGTGTTTAGGATGATAATTTTGAAAGGTCGGAATACGGACAGCTATGCCAATGCAAACATAGTCTTGTTAACAGCTTGATACAGGTGGGCCTAAAAAAAATAGCTACAGTAGTTTTACTCCTAATTATATTGTTTCTATTAGCAAATGTGCTTAACTTCATTCTTATCGGGGACCATTGGCAGATTTGACAATGAAAATGAGAAACGATTAGTTGCATGATCACTGCAAAAGGTAGTGATATACAGTACACTGTCGCAGTTATGTAAGCCCAAAATATCTACTTACAGTATATGTAACATTGTTTAACAAAATTTCATTATAACTGGTCTCTAGTGCCCAAATAGATTATGGACTTGTGCTACATAACTGCGCAAAAAGTAGGCCTATACATTTCCCAAATATTCAACCACGAAACAAAAACTGTACGAGTCTAATTCATTCATCCATTTTTGGCCTGAACCACAAAGAATGGATAATATTTGAGTAAAAATATTGATTAGTCGTAATTCTGAATTAAAGATATTTCGAAAATGCAACCATGCAAATTTTGAACTGTAAAATTAAAATATTTGACTGGAGAATTGCCGATATACCGAGGACTTAACAAAAAAAAAATGTGTTCCGTCCTGATAAATTTTGATGGTATTCTTTCTTATTTATCTTCATATCATGCAAATATCTTTGCCATTCATTAAACACTGTATCAGCTGTACAAGGACTATAGAAAATTTAACAATAAAAAAGATTAAACTCAAAGTAGAGTCCTTAGTTGATTCATGTGTCAATGATAATCTCCAGACTGGGGTTTTTTAAATCGAACGATAAGGCATAAAAATACACGTTGTTTATTTGTAAACAATCTTTATAATCAAAATGGAAAAAATCTTAAGATTCATTTCTAAAAACTACAAGAATTATTAATCTAAGGTTGATTATATTAATTATGTTCAATGTAAATGTTATCACTGTCAAAAACTTCATATTGAGAATTACCAACATTTGCTTAACAAGCCTAACAGGTATTCTTCAGCTCGCAGGGTTACAAAAAATCTCAACTTATGTGATATAAAGATATTCTATTTAAAGAGCCTTGGTGACTATATATGTATACGTGCACGTACCCTGTGTTGTTTTCCATGTATATTATTGTTAGGTAATGGTTATTCATTATATGGTTCAAAGGTTATGTGACAGAATAATGAGGGTCGCTGGTGCCCGTCGTCAAATACTTTTAGGCCTAGTTTTCATCGATTCGTATTGCTGCAAGAAAAGAAAATAGAATTAGTGTACAAACTAACCTTTGTTTATTCATATATGGCCTAATATATAAAAGCAAATTACTTATAGGCCTACGTATGCACACACACACACACACACACGCACACACACACACACACACACACACACACACACATATATATATATATATATATATATATATATATATATATATATATATATATATATATATATATATATATATCTCGATAACCGCACACTCCCCCCCCCCCCCACACACACACACACACACATATATATATATATATATATATATATATATATATATATATATATATATACATATATATATATATATATATATATATATATATATATATATATATATATATATATATATATAGTGTATACATAGCTCTCATTTCATTAATGTGCCAAAGATGATGGAAAGTTTTAAGGTTCAAAACAAGTAAATATAGTAAATCCCTTAAAATCCAGACAGGTGCTTTGCTAACGTGGTCAAACTTTTTCATAAGGTTTTAAAGAATATGAATTTAAAAAAAAAAAAAAAAAAAAAAAAAGTTAATCCTTATCCCGATAGCCAGGTCAGTAAACCACATTAGACGCATACTGTAAGGTATATCACGCTATACATCCCTATAACTATACCATGAGAACGCCTGCAGCAATAAGAAAGGTCTTGATCACGGCATCGGATTCTTTGGGGAAAGTCGTGATTAGGAGCCCTCCGCATTCCTCCATCCTTCCCCACTCCTGGTATTTGGTAGCTGGTATTACCTGCAGAGTCAGAGGAGCCATGTTAGATCAAAACTAAAATATGATCTCATGCTAATTGAAAAAATTGTTTAAAGGTTTAAAGGTTCAAATGCCACTCATAAATGTCAGAGGCAAGGGACAGTGACATTGCCCAATCAAGCGGGACAGTGCCCTAGAGACTGACCATATATATATATATATATATATATATATATATATATATATATATATATATATATATATATATATATATATATATATATATATATATATACATACATATATATATATATATATATATATATATATATATATATATATATATATATATATGTTCAGCAACCAAGCCCCTCTCAACCTAAGCCAGGCAATGGCTGCTGATGACTCAGCATATAGACCTATAGGCTCCCCAAACCCCCATCCTTAGCTCGTTGGGATGGCGAGGTTGCAACGACCAAAGGAACAAGCCAGTTTGAGAGGGACTCGAACTCCAGTCTAGCGATCACTAGACAGGGACGTTACCAACAAGCCACCACAACCCAAATTCGTTTGTCTTGGCTATTTTTGCCATCAAAAACTTTCTCCTGTAACCACTCTGCGTAAAATGCCCTCCCTAAGGTTTGTGGTAGCTTATTGGAAACGTCCCTGCCTGGCGATCTGCTGGACTGGGGTTCAAGATCCGATCAAGCTCGATAGTTTCTTGTAGCGTCTGCAACCTCACTATCCTTATGACAGGGATTTAGGATTGCCTATAGGGCTACTTGATGAATCATCAGCAGCCATTACCTGGCCCTCCATAGTTCTATTATTATTATTATTATTATTATTACTATTATTATTATTATTATTATTACTTGCTAACCTACAACCCTAGTTGGAAAAGCAGGATGCCATAAGCCCAGGGGCTCCAACAGGGAAAATACCCCAGAGAGGAAAGAAAAAAAGGAAAAATAAAATATTTTAAGAATAGTAACATCAAAATAAATATTTTCTATATAAACCATAAAAACTTGAACAAAACAAGAGGAAGAGAAATAAGATGGAATATTGTGCCTGAGTGTACCCTCAAGCAAGAGAACTCTTACCCAAGACAGTGGAAGGCCATGGTACAGAGGCTATGGCAATACCTAAGACTAGAGTACAATGGTTTGATTTTGGGGTATCCCTTTCCTAGAAGAGCTGCTTACCATAGCTAAAGAGTCTCTTCTACCCTTACCAAGAGGAAAGTAGCCACTGAACAATTACAGAGCAGAAGTTAACCCCTTGAGAGAAGAATTGTTTGGTAATCTCAGTGTTGTCAGGTTATGAGGACAGAGGAGAATATGTGAATAGGCCAGACTATTCGGTGTATGTGTAGGCAACGGGAAAATGAACCACAACCAGAGAGAAAGATCCAATGATGTACTGTCTGGCCAGTCAAAGGATCCCATAACTCTCTAGAGGTAGTATCTCAACGGGATGAAGAGGGGACTTGATTGCTGATCTTATGTATACTGTATATGGTCAGTCTCTGGGTCATTGCCCTGGTAAAACATTGTCACTGTCCCTTGCCTCTGCCATTAATGAGTGACCTTTAAACCAATCCTTTAAGTTAACAAGAGCTTACTTTCTATCAGGCATCCTTCCCATATATTGTAGGCCCTTCTATTTAGTGAACTCTCCTTAATATAGAAAATAAAGTATGGTGGTGGGGAAATGTATCAGGTTTCCTAAGAAATATTTTATATCATGTAGAAGAAAAGCCTAGTTTAAAAAAGAAAATGGTTCGATGACAAATTATTTTCCTTTACAAAGAAATCTGGAATTTACGTCGTTTTTAAGGGGCGTATCTCTTATTTCCATTGCATTCATGACCTGACTAAGATCAGGAATAAGATTTCAGGTTCTACTGGACTCTGTATATTATAATATACAGAGTCCACTTGACGGTTGATTAAATACCCCGTCAAGTGTACATTATAACAAAACCCCTTTAAATAAAAAGAAACGAGAAAACCTTTTTGAGATCCAATAATATAAAATCTATTTCCTAAATTATTATTTGGCTTTAGGAAGCGCCTTATTTTTAAATCTACAGCAACTATATGTAAAAATCAAATATGAAAAAGAAATATCACTGCAGATAAAATGAGTTTATGGAAACATTTTGGGTTAATATACATCAGACATCATTAAAACCACAAAGAGGAAATGTTATTTTTTCATATTTCTTGTCTTTATATTCTACCGATATCGCACTTGATGACGTAATGCCCGTAAGAGAAGAGAATGATTACTCATCAGCTAAACCAAAGGGTATGTGATACAAGAGAACTGTCATAGATGCGTGTGAAAGCTTGGTGTAATTAAGAGCCAAGAAAGTCACAATGTGCATCTCAAACAAGAGGACTTTGGTGTACCTAAAAGACACTGGTATACGTAGCAATGATGTTCCTAACTACTTAGTCCTTTATCATTATTATTACTTGCTAAGCTACAACCTTAGCTGGAAAAGCAGGATAGTATAAGCACAAGGGCTCCAACATGGAAAATAGACCAGTAAAGAAAGGAAATGAGGAAAAAAATACAATAGTGTGTCTGAGTGTACCCTCCAGCAAGAGAACTTTAACCCAAGGCAGTGGAAGATCAGGGTGCAGAAGCTATGGCACTACCCAAGACTAGAGAACAATTTGATTTTGGAGTGACCCCCTAGACCTAGAGAGTCTCTTTTACCTTTACCAAGAGGAAAGTAGCCACTGAACAATTACAGTGCAGTAGTTGAACTTTTGCAAGAAGAATTTTTCGTTTATCTTAGTGTTGTTAGATGTATGAGGAAGGAGGAGAACCTACACACTAGCGAGCAGTGACGTACCTGAAAGACAAGAGAACCAGGACGTGCTCTAGGGTCTTCTAAACGTATCTTGCAAAGGATGTCTCCGGAACAGTTCCTAACAACTGCCTTCAACTTACTCTCCTGGTCTATCGTTCCTAGAGGTACATCTGGTTGAAGCTTAACATGCGCATACTGAAAGGGAGAAAAGGGGTGAGCGAAAGAGCAAGGGAAGAAAGAAACTGAGAGAGAGGTAGGGGAAGAGAGAGACGGTGGCAGAGGAACATAGAAAAAAAAAAACAATATCTATCGAAAAATGATGGACAGGAAAACAGGAAGAGAGATTGTGTGGTAAATCACAGATTAGAAGAGAGAGAGAGAGAGAGAGAGAGAGAGAGAGAGAGAGAGAGAGAGAGAGAGAGAGAGAGAGAGAGAGCAAAATTGATAAAAAAGTAACACAAGAAAGGAAAGAGGAGAAATAGGACATATATTTGGATGTCAGGCAATTCAAAACGAAATAACACACACACACACACACACATACACACACACACACACAGAGAGAGAGAGAGAGAGAGAGAGAGAGAGAGAGAGAGAGAGAGAGAGAGAGAGAGAGAGAGAGAGAGAGAGAGAATTTAATGGTATAAAATATATCTGAGAATAATCATTAAAGAGCTAACCTTTAGTCTATTAAAACACGGATCGCTGCTATGTTTGACGAAAGTTATGTCGTGCTGTTGTTGGGAATTCACAGCTTCAAACACAACTTCGGGCCCTTCCATGCCACAGCAAATATAGTCCGGGTGTGTTCTACTGACTGTATACAGCAAACGGTGGGTGTTATCTATCACCTTGAACTGACCTGCTGTGAGAGTGGGAATCTAGAGAACATTACCGTGGGTAAGATTATTATTGGTGATACGAAACGACATCAGATTCACGGATATATATATTCCATATAACGTCAAAGAAGAAAACAATGGAAAACCATAGATATAAGTAAAATATGAGCAAAAATAACAAATATTAGCATAAACGTGTAGATACACTTGAGTTTAACCATTAATAAACATAGTTATGAAAAAAGAAAGAAAATCGAAGTCAGTGACCATGAAGATCTAAATTTAGGTACTCGGCATTTAATTGTTTTTCCGGATATTTCTAGAACAGAGATATATACAGTAATATTCACATCAAACGTAATTTCCAATGAACTGAAAAAAAATTGCATTTATCTGGAAATAAATTTGCATTTAATAGGAGTTCATTTTCACGTAGACCTAAAGATAATTCTAAATTGTAATCCACTTGAAAATCCCTTCTTAATTCAGTTGAAAAAAATTCCATTAATATAATATTTCCTTCCAACCAAAACGCTCTTCTTGAAGCGGAAAATCAATTTCCATTCAACTTCTGCACTTACCATTAACAGGCTGAGTGATGACTTGTACTAGGCTGTCGAGATGTTGTATAACATAATGGGTGAAGCTCACGGGTCGGGTGTTGAGGTAATGACGGTTCCTGTCCATCTCCTTCATGCCTGACGCTATGGTTAATTGCGACGGAATTCTTGACAACGGGGCGAAGTTCTGCAAGAGGAAGATGGTGAAGAAAATGGCAGTTGGGAATTTAGATTTCTGAAATAAAGAGACGAAGATGAAGGAGAATTCTACCACTAATATTTTAAGTGAAATATTTCAGAAGGTTAAGTTAATGAAAAATAAGGATAAGAGCAGCGACAATATTAGCCGCTTTGATTGTGCTGCAATGATAGACTATACCAATGCATATGGTTTGAAGATACTGTTTTGATAGATTACTCTTGAAGGATTTTGTTGAATAGTTTAGTAAGATAACAGGTAATAATTATGCTTTATTTATATGCACAGTAACTGAAAACAAGTAAGGCAATAATTAACAGTCCCGTGGTGATAATAGAAAATAAAGATCGTGGGAAATTATAGAAGAAAATCAATTACAGTTATCAGAAACTCGCTCAAGTTCCATAGTTTCTAGTAGTGTCTGCAACCTGAACATCCTTGTGGGCTAAGAATGGGGACGGTTTGGGGAAGTCTCTAGATCTGCTTGCTGAGTTATCAGCAGCCATTTCCTGGCCCTCCCTGGTCTTAGCTTGATGGAGAGGTTCTTGGGCGCTGATCATATTATTATTATCATTTTTACTAGCCAAGTTACAACCCTAGTTGGAAAAGCAAGATGCTATAAGTCCAAGGGCTCCAACAGGGAAAAATAGCCCCGTGAGGAAAGGAAATAAGGAAATAAATAAAAGATTAGAAAAAATTAACAATAAATCATTCTAAAAACAACAACAACGTCAAAACAGATATGTCATATATGAACTATAAAAAGACTTATGTCAGCCTGTTCAACATGAAACCATTGGCTGCAAGTTTGAACTTTAGAAGTTCTACTGATTCAACTACCCGATTAGGAAGATCATTCCACAACTTGGTCACAGGTGGAATAAAACTTCTAGAGTACTGTGTAGTATTGAACCTCATGATGGAGAAGGCCTGGCTATCAGAATTAACTGCATGACCAGTATTATGAACAGGATGGAACTGTCTGGGAAGATCTGAATCTGAATTTAAAGGATGGTCAGAATTATGAAAAATCTTATGCAACACGCATAATGAACTAATTGAACGACGATGCCAAAGATTAATGTTAATATGTATATATCGTCAATTTCTAGGGCATTGTCTTCCCTCTTGCCTCTGCTATTCATGACCAACCTTTTAAAAATATGTCTAGTTACACGGGGATGATATAATGTTCCCCAGGAGTATCGAAAACAAAGTAGAGATATCTGGAC
>NC_090762.1:62181125-62268625 GCF_036898095.1 Palaemon carinicauda | reverse complement strand
GCCTTTCCGAAAACCAAATTGCAAACTAGGGAATAGGTGATTACCTTCAGCAAACCTATTAAGACGTTTTGCCAGAAGACGTTCAAAAACTTTAGATAATATGGGAGTTATGGAAATTGGGCGGTAATCAGTGGGACTTGAGCTACCACAAACACAGTTACATAGAGGAGTAACATTACCAATTCTCCAACAAGTGCTAAAAGCTCCTCTTCTTGCTAACTTGCGTAAAATAACAGATAACTTTGGAGCTAAGAAATCTGCTGTCTTTATAAAAAACAAAGGAAAAATACCATTAGGGTCTACACCTCCATAAGCATCAAGGTCCATCAATAGATCTTTAATCTCACGAGATCGAAAAGCTAAACTAGTTAGTTTAGCCTCAGGAAAACAGGAATGAGGAAGTTCAAGTTTTTCATTACTCTGTTTACTGTCAAAAACATCAGCCAAAAGGGTTGCCTTTTCCTTTGGACAGTGAGTGACTGAGCCATCAGGTTTAAGTAAAGGAGGAACTGTTGCATCTACACCAAAGAGTGCAGATTTAAGGGTAGACCACCATTTATGTTCCTGAGTTGTACCAGAGAGGGTTTCTTTTATGATTAAATTGTACTCCTTTTCAGTTGAGGTATAAACTCTCTGAGCAAAAGCTCGAAGCTGAGTATAGTTGTTCCAGGTCAAATCTGATCTGTTACCCTTCCAAAGGTGATAGGCCTCCTGCTTCTCCAGATAAGCACGTCTACAATCATCATTGAACCACGGTTTGTCCTTCATTCGGTACCTTAGCACACGAGAAGGGATACGCCTATCAATTATGTTGACTAGATTCTCATTCAAAGGGACAACAGGATCTACACTATTATATAATTGTGACCAATTCAAGCACAAAAGATCATGCAAAATCCCATTCCAGTCTGCTTGGGATTTCATATAAATTTTACAAGAATATGATATATCAGGGACAGGCTGCTCAGTCTTCACTAATAATGAAATCAAGGCATGATCAGAAGTCCCGACTGGAGAACCAACCTTACTAGTTATAACGCCAGGGGAGTCAGTGTATACAAGGTCCAAGCAATTACCAGACCTGTGAGTAGCTTCATTTATGATTTGCTCACAGCCTGATTCCGAGGCAAAGTCTAAAGCTCTTAAGCCATGGCGATCGGTAGGAGAGATAGAACTTAACCACTCCCTATGGTGAGCATTAAAATCACCAACAAAGACAAACGAAGCCTTTCTATCATCTTCTTGTATCTTAGCCATAATGGTAAGAAGACAATCGAAGATAGAATCATCCATGTCTGGATTCCGGTAGATTGAACACAAATAAAAGTTGTTATGCCTGCCACAAACTTTTATTACCTGAATCTCATGACATCCACATTGATAGCAGGACTTATGAGAAGCAGGGTACTCGGTCCTAATATACACCACCATTCCCCTGGCCCTAGGAATGGAATCACGTTTCAGCATTATTGGCTTCTTAAAACCAGTTATAAGGAGCTCAGATGAGTGCCTCATATTAGAAACCAAAGTTTCTGAACACAAAAGAATATCATACTGTCTGGACGCAACTGTAAGGTCTCGGATATTTGCATGAAGACCACGAATATTGCAATACAGAAGACGACATTGACGAAATCTAGGACGTACTGGTCCCGGATTTCGCTCAATGTCTCCAGACAGCATAAGAATTAATAGAAATAAAAAAGAGACATCATACTTAAAAACTAGATTAACAAGAATTAAAACAAAAACAATATGTACAGAATAATAATAAAAGTGATTGATGATATCCATAGACTATAGTAAAAAGTCGGAAAAACTGGTCAACATGGAGGAGCCGATACACCATGCAAGGCTAAATACCCTCCAGGATAGCCACTTCAACTGAAGGGAGGACAGTAAGGATGGTTTTGAGAAGAAAAAATCAGAAAAAGGAAAAGACAACCTCTTGATAAACCACCAGGCATCCATGGCCCTTCTATTAAGCCTGCCCAACACACCATTTCAAAAAAACAAGAGGAAGGAAAAAAAATAAGATAGAATAGTGTGCCCGAGTGTACCCTCAAGCAAGAGAACTCTAACCCAAGACAGTGGAAGACCATGGTACAGAGGCTATGGCACTACCCAAGACTAGAGGACAATGGTTTAATTTTGGAGTGTCCTTCTCCTAGAAGAGCTGCTTACCACAGCTAAAGAGTCTCTTCTACCCTTACCAAGAGGAAAGTACACTGAACAAATTGCAGTGCAGTAATTAACCCCTTGGTGAAGAAGTGTTAAGTATCTCATTGTTGTCAGATGTATGAGGAAAGACGAGAATATGTAAAGAATAGGCCAGACTATTCCGTGTAAGTGTAGGCAAAGAAAAAATAAGCCGTGACTAGAGAGAGGGGTCCAATGCAATACTGTCTGGCCAGTCAAAGGATCCAATACCTCTCTAGTGGTAGTATCTCAACGGGCGGCTGGTGCCCTGGCCAACCTACTACCTATAAATATATATATATATATATATATATATATATATATATATATATATATATATATATATATATATATATATATATATATATATATATATATATATATATATATATATATATATATATATATATACTAATGTATATGCAAGTAATTCCAAGCTTTGGAACTCTGCTCCTGTATCCTCATTACATGTACATTACTCTCACAGTCATTCAACCGTAGGAGTGGATCTGTCTTCGTCAAGGATGAAGACCTTCCTGTTATATCTTACTCCACTTATATCCTTCCAGCTTGGGCTAGGTACAGACACCAGGTTGCTATTACATTGACAGTTAATAACAATGTTCCTCTTATTTATTCACCACTCGCCTGTCTGATATTTTCTGGTATTACCGCATCTTCCCAGTTAGGAATCGATCCCTTGACATTAGTGAGGGATTAATAATTCTTCCAACAATGAACCAAGTGTTGTTGCTCTTACTGACCTTCCTGTATATTCACTATAAAAGTCATTTTTTTTAGTGAGGCAGATTTGCAACGACTCACAGAGATGCCCTTTTAGCTCTGAAAAGTTTCCTGATAGCTGATTGGTCGGACAAAAATACTTCCGACTAATCAGTTAATAGGAAACTTTTCCGAGCTAAAAAGGGTACCCCTGCGAGTCGGTGCAAATCTGCCTCACTTATAAAAATTGACAATAGGTGCTGTGTTAGCCAATTGGAAACGTTCATGCCTAGCGATCTGCTGGCCTGTGGTTCGAGATCCACTCAAGCTCGATAATTTCTTGTATTGATTGTAACCTCACCATCCTCATGGCCTAAGGAGCAGGGTTTGGGGGAAAAGTCTACCTGTTGAGTTATCACCAGCCATTGCCTGGCCCTCCCTGATCCTAGTTTGGGTGAAGAGGGGGCTTGGGCGTTGATCATATTTATATATAATCAGTCTCTCGGGAAATGTCACTGTCCCTTGCCTCTGCCATTCATGAGTGACATTTAAAACCTTTAGATTGGCTTAAAGCGGTTCCACAAGAGCAAGTTTCCGGTCATCTTGTCACTAAAATTTTGACCCTGATGCCATTAATTGTCTTTAACGGTTCAAGATTTTAGTCACTCCTATCCAAAAGGTCTAAAGCAACACCCGACCACTTTTTCTGACTTAAGGTCGATACACAAATTAGCTAGCGTTTTTATTCCTTACAATATAGATATAATTGATTGCTGTAACACAAATCCTAAAGGTGGTGGTTATTAATGTGTCTTCCAGCTTGAGATACTACTGGTCCTTTGACTGGCCAGACAGTACTACATTGGATCCTTCTCTCTGGTTACGGTTCTTTCCCTTTGCCTACACATACACCGAATAGTCTGGCCTATTCTTTACAGATTCTCCTCTGTCCTCACACACCTGACAACACTGAGATTACCAAACAATTCTTCTTCACCCAAGGGTTTAACTACTGCACTGTAATTGTTCAGTGGTTACTTTCCTCTTGGTTAGGGTAAAAGAGACTTTTTAGCTATGGTAAGCAGCTCTTCTAGGAGAAGGACACTCCAAAATCAAACCATTGTTCTCTAGTCTTCGGTAGTGCCATAGCCTCTGTACCATGGTCTTCCACTGTCTTTGGTTAGAGTTCTCTTGCTTGAGGGTACACTCGGGCACACCATTCTATCTAATTTCTCTTCCTCTTGTTCTGTTAAAGTTTTTATAGTTTATATAGGAAATATTTATTTTAATGTCACAGTTCTTAAGATATTTTATTTTTCCTTGTTTCCTTTCCTCACTGGGTTACTTTCCCTGTTGGGGCCCATGGGCTTATAGCATCCTGCTTTTCCAACTAGTGTTGTAGCTTAGCATTTAATAATGATAATAATATTAACGATTTCCAGGATCATTTGCCGCGACTATTAGATATTGTATTTTTACGTCGATGTAAAATTACAGTCATCCACATTCTAGTTACTTTGATTGGACGAAGAGGGATGGCATCAAGCTTGCTTTTTTATACTACTTGCTACTTGTTGCTAAGCTTTGTGGCAAAATGCAAACCGATGAAATAAATATGCTTGTGTGCCACTCACTTTGCAATTATATATATATATATATATATATATATATATATATATATATATATATATATATATATATATATATATATATATATATATATATCTTTACCCTGCTTTTTTACTTCTTTTATAATCTTTAGGGACCCATTCTGTTAGCAGGGGGAAGGGAGGGAAGACGATGGATTGACGAACTAAGAAAGTTTGCGGTTGTGGACTGGCATAGAAAGACCTTAGACAGACGCAAGTGGTAAGACATGTCTGAGGTCTTTGTTTTACAGTGTACACACACACACACACACACATATATATATATATATATATATATATATATATATATATATATATATATACATATATATATATATATATATATATATATATATATATATATATATATATATGTTTATGTCACTATACACACATACACGCACAAACACACACATACACACACAAAATATATATATATATATATATATATATATATATATATATATATATATATATATATATATATATATATATATATGTGCGTGTGTGTATATGTATGTGTTGTTCTCAACTAAAATTCTCTTACAGCTATATTTACCACAAATCTTGAATAATCACCTCTATTATCCCTTAGAAGTTTAACGTCCTGAACATCCAACATCGTGACCATATTATTCTCATGTAATTTCCGTATTTTTCTTCCTCTGGACTTGTCTCCAAATAAAAGAACGCCTTCACAGCTTCGTACGTATCACAATAACGTTCATGGTAAACTGAGAAACACTACCACAACTACTGGCTCGGAATTCTGAGAAACACTACTCAGCTTCCCGTTGCTCCCTGATACTGCGTTCTATCGGCTGAAGTGTACAGGAAAAGATCAAAAGAGAGGAGTAAGGAGCAAATATCATATACACAGAGAAGGATTCTCGACCAAACAGGTCCAGATTAAATGTCAATTCGGGTGATGTGTAAGGTGGTGTATTTTTCATTAGATCCCGAAAGCACGGCGACTACTGGAACTATGATTCATTTTTATTTATAGAGAGCAGGACGCTCTTTCGGGATGGAAAAGATATGGGATGAATCACTTTATGAACCCTTAAACTATAGCGGAGATTTATCTAGAACTTTCTCGTTTAGACAATAGTCTGCTAATACGTTTACATCTTTTCCAAATGTATGGTTTCTTTTGTTGTGTCGCTGAATTCAAAGGATTACAATGTGTTGCATCATACAATCAGTCAGGTCAATGACTTCGTTGCCTAACTTTCGTAGAAATACTCGCTATGAATGATTAAACTATCAGGTGAAATCCGAAAGCTGCTATCCGCCTCGCGTGTGATTGCACTTATCTAATTAATGAATATTAAGTAATCAGGGCTCTAAACGTGGGAATAGCTGATACCTTTTTGAGAAGTCATTTATTTCCCAGTTAAGATTATTATTATTATTATTATTATTATTATTATTATTATTATTATTATTATTATTATTATTATTATTAGCTAAGCTACAACCCGAGCTGGAAGAGCATGATGCTATAAGCCCTAGGGCTCCAACAATGTAAAATAGTCCAGTGAGGAAAGGAAACAAGGAAATGAATAAACTACAAGTAATAACAATCAAAATAAGATATTTTAAGATCATTAAGAACATTTAATTATATCTATCATATATATGTGCGATAATTTTCAAAATATAAACAGAACTGTAATCAGAATGTCTTATATACGGTATAAGACACAATACTGAAGGGCCAATGCATGTTTTCCTCTTCACTTTGCCTTGGTTCATTTGCTTGGGTAGATCTGCATTATTTGTTTATATAAATTTTGGTAGACGATTAAACAAGCATATGTATATATATATATATATATATATATATATATATATATATATATATATATATATATATATATATATATATGTATATATATATATATATATATATATATATATATATATATATATATATATATATATATATATATATATATATATATTCATATTCACGTCTAGTATGTCTTTATTAAAGCTACATTTCTAAATCAATAAAGTCGTATTTTCATTATATTCAATTATTAAAAACTATTTTTTTTATTTAGTACTCTTAAGTTTCCAATTGCAACATCTGTCTGAACTTTAGCATATTCTATTTTCAGTATTTTATTAATTTTTGCTTATTTTAAGGTTTCCTTATTCAATAATATCATTATTATTGCTAGTAAAGGTTATATGGTAGTATGAAAAGTAGGACGTTACAAGCCCAAGGGCGCCAAAAAGGAAAATAGCGCACGAAGAAAGGAAATAAAGTAAGTAATAAATTATAAATGAAAAAATCTGAATTATATCAAGTTCAGCAATAGCATTACACAGATAGGTCACATACACATTATAGAATGAGGCCTATGACACCCTGTTCAACAGCAAAACATTTGGACCAAGTTCAAACATCTGAAGTTCCATAGAGTCAATTGGCAGATTAGGAACATCATTCCACAATCTGGCCACAACTGGAATAAAGCATCTAGAATTCTATATAGCATTGAAACTTATAATGTACAAGATAAAAAAATAGAATTAAGTACATACCTAAATACTACGTTCAGGATGCTGCTGTCTGGGAAGATCTGAATGCAATGGATGGTCAGTATTAGGGAAATTCTTATACAACACTCACAAAGAACTGACTAGTCGACGGTGCCAGAGGTTAATATCAAGATCTGAAATAAGAAATTTAATACATCGAAAGTTTTTATGCAACAAATTTAAAATGAGTCAGTAAATAAGATCAGACAGGAGAAGAATATTCAAAATATGGTAGAATGAAAACATTTCCTGAGGATAGATTGATCACAAAATATCTTAAGACTCTCAATATGAGATTTTTTTTTTATTATTATTATTATTATTATTATTATTATTATTATTATTATTATTATTATTATTATTATTATTATTATTATTATTACTTGCTAAGCTACAACCTTAGTTGGAAAAGCAGGATGCTATAAGCTCGGGGACCCCAACAAGGAAAATAGCCCAGTGAGGAGAGGAAACAAGGAAAAGTAAAATATTTTAAGAAAAATAACATCAAAATAAATATTTTCTATATAAACTATAAATCTTAACAAAGCAAGAGAAAGAGAAAAAAGATAGAATAGTGTGCCCGAGTGTACTCTCAAGCAAGGGAACTCTACCCCAGGAGGAGTCGAAGACCATGGTACAGAGGCTATGGCCCTACCGAAGACTAGAGAACAAAAGTTTGATTTTGGAGTGCCCTTCTAATAGAGGAGCTGCTTACCATAGCTAAAGAGTTTCTTCTACCCTTGCCAAGAGGGAAGTAGCCCCTGATAAACTACAGTGCTGTAGTTAACCCCTTAGGTGAAGAATTATTCGGTAATATCAGTGTTGTTAGGTGTATGAGGACAGAGGAGAATCTGTAAAGAATAGGCCAGAATATTCGGTGTATGTGTAGGCAAAGAGAGAAAGAACTGTAGCCAGAGAGAAGGATCCAGTGTAGCACTGTCTGGTCAGTCAAAGAATCCCATAACTCTCTAGCGGTTCAAATTAAAAGCAAATCGACTGAATGTATTTCTCTAAAGTATTTTTTTTTTATCAAGAATCCATCTAGAATCTTAAATGAGTTATATACAGGTAAAGACATCCAAATAGGTCTGTATATTGAGAAGCCACTGTCCCATACTTTGAGTGTTGTAAGGCTTCTCCTTCACCCCACATAATTTGAACTGTGTACTGATTTTAGTTGCATTATCATTGAGGGATTCAACAACCACAGGATATGTAATTAATGCAAAGAGAGTAGCATCCTCTCATCATCTACATATGCAACAAGCTTATTTTCTAGGCTAAACCACATACCTTGCAAATGAAATATACGTAATGCTAAGAAAGCGCCCACCTACTCCCATCTGTATAACCTGTTTTTATATTAATTTAGCTCTATTATCTGTATGTTCATCTTATTCTTTATATCATTAATTATGCTGACTAATTAAGGGATACTATTTTTATTGGTGTCCATAACAGGTTAAATTTGGTGAACGCAATCATGCAAAGATTCTCAGAAATACAATTTCTATGTTAATGATTAAAGAAAAAGAGTGAATTCTTAAAATGATGTACTTATAGAAACAGCTCCTGATTGAAGACCGAACGTAAAAAAAAATGTATATATATATATATATATATATATATATATATATATATATATATATATATATATATATATATATATATATATATATATATATATATATATATATATATATCAAGGCCAGATAAGGTATAAAGATGGTGGAACTAGTGAAGTATTTACGGGCACTATTAAATGACACAAAATTACACAATTTCTAGAATATTTGATAAGTGATCCATTGAAGCTAAAATATCAGCAATATATAATCTTTTTCTAAAACTTAGTAATATGTGATGTTTCTAAAACTTATGTATATGTGATCTCTTTCTAAAACTTAGCAATATGCAATCTCTTTCTAAAACTTAGCAATATGCAATCTAAACTTAGCAATATGCAATCTATTTCTAAAACTTAGCAATATGCAATCTAAACTTAGCAATATGCAATCTATTTCTAAAACTTAGCAATATGCAATATCTTTCTAAAACTTGGCAAATATGAATGTATATAGAATAAAATAAATCCTAGACTTTTTTTTAATTATATGGAAACTAAAGTAAGACATCTAATTATGAGCAAGTTTAGTTCTCATCCCTCATCAGCTCTACGAGGGCTGACAAAATGAGAATTAGAGCTTTTACATAGGTAAAATATTATTGAAACTACTACTGTACTAGATGTCACCACTATTTTCAAATGACCCCAATCGTTTTCCAGTTGGTCGCGTAATTTTTAATATTCCTACTATTTCATAATATGAAGTTGCTTATGGCGATGATACGTTCGTTAAGGTAATTTATTAATTGCAATTAAAATCAGTTAGGGGCTCCCCATTTTTAACAAACAGCTTGTTATGCGTTGATTATTTACCCTGCTTGCGCTATACTTTTACCGTAAACATTGAAATCAGAGTTTTCATAGTAAATTCTTACTTAGAACGCTATGTCCTTATGCCACTTAGGTTCATTTTATCTCTTTAATAAAGGACTAGGTTGTCTTAATGCGTCTTTTCCAACTGTCATTCATGAGTGACCTTTAAACCATCTTTTTTTCTGGTTGCTCCCCCGCTCGCGGTTCAACGACATGGTAAAATTATAGAATAGTTCTACAATCATTACGGAGAAGATGAGATTGGCTCTTAGTGGATTTCATGCTATTTTGCGCATATTTGATGAGAGTAACTGGCGGAAACTCATATTTGATGAGGGTAACGGGCAGAAACCCATAGTTTATGAGTTGTGGTAGCAAACCCACAAACTCCCAAGAAACAAGCATCATTAGCATAAAATTATTCGGGAATATGGTATATTTTATGGTGTTTTAAACTTTTTATGGTATTATTGTACTGTATTACAGGGTAATGTAAAACCTAATGAAAAAAAATACTCATTTTCTATAGAAAAAGGTCCTTTTTTTTTCGGTATGTTTTGAAAAAATATTTTTTATGATCAGCAGTCACTAACACAAAAGCTAAATTATAACAAAACTTGATTATGTTAACGACCATTTACCTTCTAAAATTCAGTTGATTAACTTCATGAGGAGTCGCTATGAGTGACATGTTATTTCTTATATTTCATGGTTCAGTTTCATATTTTGCTCCAACACAAATACAAACCATCGTCCTTTACTCATTGGAGATAGGTTACAGCAAAGGCTGGAATGCGGCATTTAAAACTTTTAACGAGCTGTAAACAACCAGCAGTTATTTACTGTACTCTGTCGGCAGTGGGTAAGCAACCCTCCGTACATCACTGTAATCTCACTTGGATTTCAGCTGTCATCAAGTACACTTGTTCCCCTCTGCTGGGAACTTTGGCAGTTTTTGCTCTGGAAATTATCTTTGAAATTTTCTTTAAAATTTCTTTGTTCCGTAACTGGAATACAAACCACGCTATTTAATAGGGGTGTAAGGACACCGATCCCTTTGTCGTCCAGAAAATCGACAAACTACTTATTTATTTAAATTCTCTCTTCGCCACATTGTGGTGTCCTATGTATATATATTCCGCTCTACCAGAGCTACATTTTGATATATGTATCGTTTCATGACATGTTTTTGTTAACCCATAATTCATATATTTGTAAGTGTAAGAAAACACATATATTTTGGCGGGCACTTCAATCTGACTTGGCGCCAATGTAATCCTACGTTTCCGTCCGCACCTTGTTATGTATTTCCGTGCGCATTCAAATAAAGTATCAGTTGATCTTGGTAACGCTTGTCTCTCTGTCCTTACAACTGGTGACCCCGGAGTTGAAAGTAGCATCAGCGGTTTTGGCTTTGCCATTAACGGACTTATTACGGCCGTGCTACCTTCTCTATACTCCGTTACCTTAGGCATGAGCCTGCCTTTGGTTCTCCCACACTTCGGTGCATGTAAGGCAGTAGGATGAGCTTAACCGACATATCAACTTCTCACCTCTTCGCCGACTCGTCGTCTGGCCACGATGCAGGAAGCAACACGCCCATCGCACCCAACGGCCTCGCCAAAACGCCCAAAGTCAAACTGCAGCCCTTTTCTCAACACAACACCGCTTCCTGGTTCCTGAGAGCGGACGTACTCTTCCGCGTCGCTAGACTCAGCGACTCCTGCGCCAAGGCTGACATCGTTCTCACTTCCATACCTGAAGAGGTATTCGACAAGATTTCCCCATGGCTCGACCCCCAGGCCGGCCAAGTTTCATACGACGACCTGAGAACGAAACTCATCGGTATCTACTCCCTCTCCGTCTCAGCAAGGGCACAGAAAGTACTGGACCTCGCCGGCAAGCCCATGGGTGACACCTCTCCTGTCGAGGCGTGGGACGAGCTAACCGGCCTGCTTTTGCTCCCCGAAACAGACAGCAACGGCCGACGACGTGAGATTAGCTTATCTCGCGAGATCTTTCTTCGACGCCTACCACAGGACGTAAGGGCCCGATTGACAGACGCCGACACGCTCCCGATGAACGAACTCCTGTCGAAGGCTCAGAAGCTCCACGAGGCCTCCAAAGCATCTCGCCTCGGAGCATCATCGTCAACACCGCCTTCGTTCTCCTCCTTCAGCAGCTGCTCTTCCATAGACTCCTCGGCAACGGCCCCTGAGGACGACGAGATCAACGTTCTATCAAGAAAGAAACCGCCGCAACCAACACGACCGAACCCTAGGACTAACCCAGCATGGTGCTTCTACCACCAACAGTTCGGCAGCGAAGCCAAGAAATGTAGAGCACCATGCAGTTTCCTTAGGAGACGACGCCAGAAGCATCCACCTGCCACCATCGCAGCCGCAGATAACCAAAACAAGAATGGTTTCTATATCCTCGATACCATTTCCAACCGTAGACTCATGGTAGACACCGGCGCAACGCAGTCAACGTTCCCACCTTCCAAGTCCGACCTAGACCGTGGTCCCGACAAAAACGCTCCCTCACTCATCGCCGCCAACGGATCTCCCATACGGTGCTATGGGATTAGGACCCTCAAGATATCTATCATGGGCGTTCGTATTCGTGGCCCTTCGCCATCGCCGACGTCAATCGCCCCCTCCTTGGTGCGGATTTCCTCGCCCACCACGAACTCCTTGTCGATGTCGCTAACAAACGTCTCATCGACACGGGAACCTGCCAGTCCCGCGCCCTAGAACACGGCCCTGCAACAATGTCCGTATCCGCCGTAACGACGCACCCCTATGCCGACCTCCTACAAGAATTTCCCGAGGTTTTCAAGCCTGAGCTCCGACACTCGCCAGGCTCCCCGTCCAAGCATGGCATCTACCACCACATCACAACGACAGGACCTCCCACTCACGCCAAATTCCGCCGCCTCCCGCCTCAGAAACTGAAGGATGCCAAACGCGCCTTCGAGGACATGGAACGCATGGGTATCTGTAAGAAAGCATCGAACCCCTGGGCATCACCCCTGCACATGGTTAAAAAGCCGGACGGGTCCTGGAGACCTTGCGGCGACTACAGGCGCCTCAACCTCATCACAACGCCCGATCACTACCCGCTGCCCAACATGCAGGACCTAACGAACGCGTTGCACGGCGCAAAGTTTTTTACCAAGATGGACCTTCTCAAGTCTTACTTCCAGGTCCCCGTATTCCCGGAAGATATCCCGAAAACTGCCATTGTAACGCCGTTCGGATCCTACACCTTCGCATACTCAACCTTCGGTCTACGCAACGCCGGGGCAACCTTCCAACGACTAATGGATAGCATTCTGGGTGACCTACCTTTCTGCGTCTGCTACGTCGACGACATCCTGATATTCTCGAAAACCAAGGAGGAATACCGGGGACACGTCCGCACCGTCCTAAAGCGCCTACAGGAGAACGGCCTAGTCGTACGCTTCGACAAATGTACGTTCGGTGCGGAGGGAGTGGGTTTCCTTGGTCACCGTGTATCCTCGCGCGGGGTAAAACCCATGACAACCAAAGTCGACGCCATCAGGAAGTTCCCAATACCTACGACCATTCGCCAACTTCAGGAGTTCTTGGGAATGGTCAATTACTACAGGCGCTTCATCCCCAACATCGCACAAACCCTGTCACCCCTCAACGACGTCCTGAAAGGAAAAGCAAAAAAACTTGAGTGGGGCTTGCCCCAGCAACAGGCATTCGCTCGGACGAAGGATGCCCTTGCGAATGCCATCACCCTGGCTCATTTCGACGACGACGCGCCCCTGCGACTAACGACCGACGCCAGCAACGTCGCCTGCGGGGCTGTGCTTGAGCAACTCGTCGATGGTTCTCCTCGACCGCTGGCATTCTTCAGCAAGAAATTGAAACCCGCCGAAACAAGATACAGCACCTTCGATAGGGAACTCCTCGCCGTCCGCCACTTCAGGCACATCTTGGAGGGTACCCCCTTCACGATTGCAACGGATCATCAACCCCTCGTCCACGCCTTCACGAAATCAACGGACGCATGGTCATCCCGACAACAACGTCATCTCGCATCAATCGCCGAATTCGGGTGCACCATACGTTACGTCCCAGGAAAGAAAAACCCAGTCGCGGACGCCCTTTCAAGGATTGAAATTGACGCGATCCACCTGGGAATCGACTACGCCAATCTCGCAACCGAACAACGCACCGACCGAGAAGCACAGGTTCACCTGACGGAGCCATCCGCGCTCAAGATAAGTGCGGTTCCCCTCGGACCAGCAGGAGTAACTATTCTTTGCGACACCAGCACGGGCCGCCCTCGTCCCTGGGTACCAGCCTCCTGCAGAAGGAAAATATTCGATATCATCCATGGACTTTCGCACCCCTCAGGACGCACCACCGCTCGTCTTCTGTCTGAAAAGTTTGTCTGGCCAGGGATAAAAAAGGACGCCCGTGAATGGGCAAGGTCATGCATCAACTGCCAGTCAAGCAAGGTCAGCCGTCACACCGAATCGGGGGTGGGCGATTTTCCCCAGCCAAAAAGACGTTTCGGACATATACACATCGACGTCGTGGGACCATTGCCCCCTTCTGGATCCGCTCGCTACCTACTTACGATTATTGATCGCTCCACGAGGTGGTTGGAGGCATCGCCGATGACCGAAGCTACGACTCAAGCATGTGCCGAAGCCCTCCTGTCAAGCTGGGTGAGCAGGTTTGGCGTTCCTGACGACATCACGACTGACAGAGGCCCCGCTTTCCTCTCAGAAATATGGCTTGCTTTGGCGAACCTGATGGGGACGACGCTCCACAGCACCACGGCATACAACCCCGCGGCAAACGGCATGGTCGAAAAAACGCACCGCGCCCTCAAGGCGTCCCTGATGGCGAGCTGCACCGACGGGGACTGGAAATCACGACTTCCTTGGGTACTCCTCGGCCTTCGCACCGCCCCTCGCGCAGACGGCGAACCTTCGCCCGCCGAAAAAGTTTACGGGGAAGCGCTCGCAGTTCCTGGCGAATTCTTTCCCTCATCAACCGACGACACGCAGCTGGATCACCTAAGGGACATCGCCAGGTAGTTCAGGCCGTGTCTCAAAACTTACCAGGACAGAACCAAGCACTTCAAGCCAAAAAGCCTGGATGACTGCAAGTATGTTTTCGTCCGTGTCGACGCTCATCGACAACCACTGACTAGACCTTATCGAGGTCCCTACCAGGTTATTAAAAAGACAACGAAAGCCTTCCTTCTCGACGTCCATGGCCAAGAGGACTGGGTCTCTATAGACCGCGTGAAACCAGCGTTTCTCGAAGGAAGCGACACCGCCTCCGCTGGACCTGGCAGACCCAGAGTTCCGCCACAAAACAAGCCACCCAACGAAGGAAAAATCATCAAATGACGTCAAGAGGAAGAGATCCTTACACCGACCGCCAGCGCGCCCCTCCGTTCAAAAACAAGAGGAACCCTCCGACGCCCGAAGAGATACAAAGATTGATCATCAGCCCTCTACGCCGCCCGATGTCTTGGGGGGGGAGTACTTGTAAGGACACCGATCCCTTCGTCGTCCAGAAAATCGACAAACTACTTATTTATTTAAATTCTCTCTTCGCCACACTGTGGTGTCCTATGTATATATATTCCGCTCTACCAGAGCTACATTTTGATACATGTATCGTTTCATGACATGTTTTTGTTAACCCATAATTCATATACAGTATTTGTAAGTGTAAGAAAACACATATATTTTGGCGGGCACTTCAATCTGACTTGGCGCCAATGTAATCCTACGTTTCCGTCCGCACCTTGTTATGTATTTCCGTGCGCAATCAAATAAAGTATCAGTTGATCTTGGTGACACTTGTCTCTCTGTCCTTACAGGGGTATTACTTTCGACGTAGCTGAAATAACGAGCCATTAAAATTTAACGAGGGTTTACTACCCACACCGCTAGTTAGCGGGGGTAGGGGAGGGTAGCTTGCTACCCGCCCCCTCACACACACCTGTGCTTGAACTCACTTTGCTCTTGGCTCGGATGGTAGTCGGACGTGTCCGCTGTCATCCTCGCCGCTCATTGGCAGCCATTAATGCTTTTTTGCTTTTTCTTTGACAGTTTTGTGTGTAAAGTTGGCCTCTGCTATTATGCGCTCCTGCCCTGGATTACCCGACCACCCCTGTGGAACATTCATGTCGGCGGTCGAGACAGATCCTCACGCTCTTTGTCCTTACTGTGGGGGCCAACGGTGTGATAGCGATAAAAAGTGTAGTGAGTGTAGGAAGTGGTCTACCTCCCAGTGGGAGAGGTTTTCGCAGCGACGGAAGAAGAAGTCCAAACGGGATATTTTTCCTTCGAAGGTTTCTTTGAAAGGAGAAAAACCCAAGATCTCTTTTTCCGTTGCTCAAACCTCCTCCGAAGCTCCCACTCGGTCGGTCTCTTTTGAGAGACCGTCGAGTGGTAGCGTAGACTGTTGTACTATTTTCCAAACTCGGGGTTCGAGAGATGGCGTTGCTTCCCCTAGCGAAGCAGCCTCACCTCTCCCCCCGAGGGAGGATTTGTCATTAATCTCTTTGTTTCAGATTTGGTCTTCCTTGGGGCTTGAGGGTTCGCACTTCAAGGAAGTCTTACTTGACTACATCCGATTGGGTGCCGCTGTCAAGCAATCGCCGCCTCCGGCAGAGGTTGATCCTCTGTCGATTATCGACGTTGTGGTGTCAGAGGTATCCAATGCGGTATCACCCATCACCTCTGCCTCTTCAAACCCTACGGTAGCTGACGGCTTAGTTTCTCCCGATCCTGTTCAACCAACGAGGGAGAAACTAAGTCCAACAGTCTCTCCTGTTAGTGTTTCTCCCACTCAAGGGAGTTCACTTACAGAGACTCCTCTTCGGAGGACTGCAGAAGGCCTTCCTTCACCTGCGGTGAAGAGGCACCTCTTTGGTTCTACATCTTCGTTGCAGTCCCCCGCAGAGGAGCCTCGTCATCGATCACCGACTGTTCCTGCTTTGGTCCTGGACCTTCCTGCGGATCGTTCGCGATCTCTTTCGGTGGAAGGTCGTCCTTTCAAAGGACACGTCGACCTTCCACCAGACAGACCTGCCGACCTGCCGTCGCCTTTCCTGGATGCTGATGCTCGCTACGCGCCAACGAAACCTGACTTCCACGCTCGTCAGGCCTCGTCAACTAACCCTAATACAGGGCATCAAGGGCTTATGCGCCAACGCGCGCATGCTTCCCATACGCGCTATGCACGTAACCATGAACATATGCGCCAACATTCTCCTGCGCGCCAGGCTTTGCCTGAGCAGATAGACATACGCCCACGCCCAGCTGCGTGCCAATCCTCACCTGCGCGTCAGCGCTCTCCTGTGCGCCATGAACCTCCTGCGCGCCAGTGCTGTCCAACGCGCCAGCTTTCTCCTGTGTGCCAGTGCTCTCTTGCGCACCAGCGCTCTCTTGTACGCCAGCGCTCTCCTACGTGCCAGTGATCTCCTGCGCGCCAGCTCTCGTTCGCGCGCTAGCGCTCGTTCGCGCGCTAGCGCTCGTTCGCGCGCTAGCGCTCGTTCGCGCGCTAGCGCTCGCTCGCGCGCCAGCGCTTGTCCGCGCGCCAGCGCCCATGCCCAGCAGTCATCTCTCATGCGCGCCCACGATCTTCTGATCTGGGCGCTGTTGGGAAGTCTAGGTTGACTTCTCCCACGCGCCAGCACTCGCCTACGCGCCAGCACTCGCCTACGCGCCAGCACTCGCCTACGCGCCAGCACTCGCCTATGCGCCAGCTTTTTCCAGCGCGCCAGCGCTCGCCATCTCGCCGACACGCGTATTCACCTGCACGCATCCATGAGGATACGCGCGCGCCCTCGCCCATCCTCTCCTGCAGTTGTGCGCCCTCATTCTGACGCACGCCCACAAGACGCGCGCCCACGAGCAGCACAAGCTTCAACTGCGCGCCCGCGCGCCCGCGCGCCCGCGCGCCCGCGCGCCCGCGCGCCAGGGGTATCTCTCCTGTGCGCGCTCGCCCTACGACTACTTCAGGGACACGCAAACTCTCGCCCGCGCGATCGCGCACCCGCGCACTCAATGCCCTGATCCTGCGGGTCCACGCACGCGCGAATATTCTCCCGCGCACGCCAACAGTCTCCCGCGCGCGCTCCTGTGTGCCCACAGTCTCCCGCGCGCGCTCTTGTGTGCCCACAGTCTCCCGCGCGCGCTCTTGTGTGCCCACAGTCTCCCGCGCGCTCTCCTGTGCGCCATCAGTCTCCCGCGCGCGCGTCAGCAGTCTCCCGCGCGCGCACCAGCAGTCTCCTGCGCGCGATTCCCGGTATTCTCCTTTGCGCGAACACCATTACGCGCCCCCGCGCGAGCGTCAATATCCTCCCGCGCTCGAGACTGCTGAACAACGTACGGCAAGGTCGCCATCGCCTCAGTCCCCCTCCCCGCAAACGCATAGCAGCGCGTATTGTGGCGGAAGGGAAACATCTAGAGGGGTCCAGGATCCCTAAGCTTTTCCAGGCGAACCCACCAATGAGAACTCCTCCCAGGGATTCTTCAATTCCTGTCCCTTCAAAGGGGGTGTCTGACAGCGCGTCTGTCAGCCAACAGCCTTGGTTCGGGGCACTAATCAGAGCCGTGACATAGGCGTTCAAGCCTGTTTTCTCTGAATTAGGTCACAGTTCCTTGGCTGTTTCTACCCCTTTGAAGAGAAAAAGAGGAGTTCTGGACGCGGTAACTTCTCAAGGGCTAAGTTGACTCCACGTAAGCCTTCGAGGCAGGTTCCTTCTTTCCCCCAGACTATCTCTCCTTCCCTGTCGGACGAGGACTTCCCGTCCTCGGGAATCACGTGAGGTGAGACTTTCCCCCATCGCACCAATGGGGGAAACCTCTCCTCGCGCTGAGATGTCTTCTCAAGTGGGGGCTGGAAGGAACTTACCATCTTCATCAATGTTGAGTCCTACATCCTTCCCAGGAAGGAGTCTAAGGACTCTAAGACATTACCAAAGTCCTCTACAAGGACCAGGACGGAGCCAACTAGCCACTCAGAGAACGTCTGCGACTCTCCCTAAGAATAGCCTTTTGGGACAGGAGACTTCACTGCAAGTCCGACGTCAGGAGGAGAACAGCAAGAGTCAGAACATGCGTTTTGGTAAGTTCTGACTCTAATGAGGGCTCTCAACGGGTTTTCCGATCCAGAGATCCCTCCTCGAAAGGGCAAGGACACGGTCTTGGACCGTGTATTCGGTACTCAGAAACCCTCTAAGGCCAGTGCAGCTCTGCCCTGGTCTCAAGGGGTTAAGAGTACCAGAGACAAGATTGCTGTACAGCTCTCCGAGATGTCCTCCTCCAACCGTTCCAGTGCCACCAACAAGCTCCTGCCACCTCCTTGCATACAGCAGAGGAGGTACTTTGAGATCCTGGAGGAGCCTTGTTTAGCTCTTCCTCTCCTCCACTCGTTGGAAGAACTTACCTGGGGAGTCCCTCTTGAGAGACTCTCCAACTGGCAGGTCTCATTCTCGGCAACCGAGATCCTTAACCAGGAGAAAGTTGCGAAGTGTGCTACGCAAGCCACTTCGTGGCTCAACATCTGGTTAGGGACCTTAGGTATCCTGATACGCTCTGAGGATTTCTCCAAAGAACGTACCAGGAAAGCTATGGAGACATTCCTTCTCTCAAGCACTTGCACAATCGAGTTTCTGGACCACCAAGTCTCGAACTTGTGGGCAAACACCATCCTGAAACATAGGGATGCGGTGGCTGAGAGATTCCATCAGAAGGTCCCTAGCACCGAGATCAATAGGCTCAGACATTCCTCTTTAGAGGGATCCATCTTGTTTGAGCGTAAGGATGTGAAACAGGCCACTGAGAGGTGGAGGAAGTCTAATCAAGACTCCCCCCTTCATAGGGCTTTAACATCTAAGCCCTATAAGCCTCCATCACCACAGCAGTCCCATCCAGCCAAGACAGTTAAATCGACGACAGCAGCGAAGACCGTGGTGTCTAAGCCCTTTCCTGTCAAGGATAGGAAAGGCAAAAAGTCCTCCAGGGGAGGCAAGAATCCTAGAGGGAGCAGCCGAGGCCGCAAACGCTAGGATTGGCAGTCCCCCTGCATGTCCACCAGTGGGGGGATGCCTACAAAGTTGCTCAGACAGGTGGAAGCAACTCGGGGCCGATTCCTGGATGATTTCCGTAATCAGTCAGGGATATCGCGTCCCGTTCACAACATCTCTACCTCCCCTGATGATAAATTCAGTGTCATTGAGCTCCCTTGCCATGGGATTGGCAAGGGGGCAAGCCCTTCGGGTAGAAGTCCAGACCCTGTTGAAGAAGTGCGCTCTCCAAGAGGTCCTCGATGAATCTCCAGGCTTCTTCAGTCGACTCTTTCTTGTAAAGAAGGCGTCTGGAGGCTGGAGACCAGTCATCGACCTCTCAGCTCTGAACAAGTTTGTCAAAAAAACTCCGTTCAGCATGGAGACGGCGGACACGGTCAGACTAGCAGTGAGACCGCAAGACTTCATGTGTACACTGGACTTAAAGGACGCGTACTCCCAGATCCCAGTCGATCCGTCTTCAAGGAAGTACTTAAGATTCAGCCTAGACAACAAAAAGTACCAGTTCAAGGTGCTGTGCTTCGGTCTCTCCACAGCACCACAAGTTTTCACCAGAGTGTTCACCCTAATATCTTTATGGGCACACAGGATTGGCATCCGTCTCCTCCGTTATCTGGACGACTGGTTAATCCTAGCAGACTCGGTGTCATTGGGACAAACTTCTGAGACTTTGCCAAGATCTAGGGATCATGGTAAATCTCAAGAAGTCCTCACTGCTTCCCACTCAAAGACTGGTATACCTAGGCATGATTATTGACACCAATCTCCACAAAGCCTTCCCATCAGACGACAGGATAGCAAGGCTGAGGAAGGTCGCAAGTCCTTTTCTCAGACGAGAAGAACTTCCAGCCCAATCTTGGTTACGTCTCGTCGGTCACCTTTCATCGCTGGCTCGTCTAGTTCCCAACGGTCGTCTCAGGATGAGATCCCTCCAGTGGCGACTCAAGTCCCGGTGGAATCAAGGTTACGATTCCCCGGACGTCCAGATCCGTATGGGACCTGCGGAACTGACGGACCGCCAGTGGTAGGTGGCAGATGAGAACCTACGAAAAGGAATGGATCTTCTTGTCCTCCCCCTGGATTTGATGCTGTTTTCGGACGCTTCAAAGAAAGGGTGGGGGGCCCACGTGCTGCACCACACGACCTCAGGCCTTTGGTCAGAGTCAGAAAAGTATCTCCGTATAAATCTCCTAGAGATGAAGGCCATCTTCCTGGCTCTTCAACAGTTCCAACAGTACCTGGCAAGTCACTCTGTGGTGGTGATGAGCGACAACACCACAGTAGTGGCCCACATTAACAAACAAGGAGGTAATTTTTTGCAGCAACTATCCCATCTAGCAGTAGAGATACTGAGATGGGCCGAAATCCACTCGATACCACTATCGGCACGCTTCATTCCAGGCAAAAGGAATGTGCTCGCCGATAATCTGAGCAGAGCGTCTCAGATAGTGAGTACCGAGTGGTCTTTGGATCATCTAGTAGCCAACAAAGTCCTGACTTTGTGGGGTTCTCCGACTGTGGATCTTTTCGCAACGGCCCTGAACTTCAGGCTCCCGCTGTACTGCTCCCCTGTCCCAGACCCCAAGGCTCTCTGGCAAGATGCTTTCCAACAACGGTGGGACATCATTGATGTTTACGCCTTTCCCCCGTTCTGTCTGATGAGGAGGGTGCTCAACAAGACCAGAACATCGGTCAATCTTTCAATGACCCTTATAGCTCTGCTATGGCATCATGGTTTCCGGACCTTCTGTAACTCCTAACGGAGCTACCAAGAGAACTTCCTCCACGACACAATCTTCTCAAACAACCACATGCCAACATCTTCCACAAAGCCATAGCTTCACTTCGACTTCACGCCTGGAGACTATCCAGCATCTCCTCTCTGAGAGAGGATTTTCGCAACAAGTTGCTGTCAGGATGTCTGGACACCTGCGAAAGTCATCTGCAGCAGTCTACCAGGAAAAGTGGAAAGTCTTCTGTGGTTGGTGTCGTGGAAGGGGTATCTCTCCACTCGATGCCACTATTCCAACAATAGCGGAGTTCCTCGTGTATTTGTGGGAAGAAATGCGTCTTTCAGTCTCGGCAGTGAAAGGCTATCTCTCAGCCTTAAGTCTAGCCTTCAGGCTGAAAGGAATGGACACTTCTTCATTGCTAGAACTTTCTCTACTCATACATAGTTATGAACTTACCTGCCCTCAGTCGGAAGTGAGACCTCCCCCATGGAACGTGGTTCGAGTTCTCAGGTCTCTTAAGAGACCTTCCTATGAACCATTACGCCAGGCATCAGATCGCCACCTAACCTGGAAGACGGTGTTCCTGCTAGCTTTGCCTCGGCCAAGCGAGTCAGCGAATTTCATGGTCTCTCGTATGACATCGCCCATTCAAGGGGATGGGGGGAGGAAACGTTTAGCTTCGTCCCTGAGTTTATTGCTAAGACTCAGAATCCTGGAGTGGCGGATTCTCGATTCGACTCTTTCCGGATTTCTAGTTCCAGACGCGGGTGCGATAGGTGAAAATCCGCGAAGTAGTGACATCATATTTACCTATTTATTTAACATGTATATTCGGACTTTTAAAACCTTCCCTTGTACGTAGTACTGTTAACAAACCACCCTTTAATGTACAGAACACTTAATGCATGTACTACAGCACCCTAAACTAAAACAGGCACAAATATTAAAGGCGATTTTATATCATGCGTTTCCTAAACACCTAAAAAGCACGATAAAAAATGGCAACCAATGTTTTGTTTACGTTCATCTCTGATCATAATGAAGAAACAAACTCATTTAGTGTACAGTACACATATATGTATAGGTTAGTTTTTGCATCGATTATATTGATTATACAGTACTGTATGTTGATTTTTTTATTACCAATGTTTTAGTTTACGTATTTTTCTTAGGACTTCCAAATGAAATGTTTTTCTTTATGACGCCGCCTGAAACGACGGCGTGTACGCTCAGTAAACAACCACGCTCAGAACAAACAAGGCATTTAACGCGCATGATGATAGTGATAAATAATGATACAGTACATACAGTATTTACAGTAAAAGCATTTACAAAATATGTTACCTTACAAATATAAATTATACAGTATTGTACGTAGCAAAGCAGGAAAACAATTTACGAGAGAGAGAGAGAGAGAGAGAGAGAGAGAGAGAGAGAGAGAGAGAGAGAGAGAGAGAGAGAGAGAGATTGTTTTACGTACGTAAATGTAAATTTTAAACAAAAAAAATATGATAGGTTACAACATGTAGACTTTTAACCCTGGATAGGTACGGTGGGTCGTTTGCGACCCCGAGCGTCAAAAAAAAACAGGTTTTTCTCACGTGACTCACCCCTGTGACTGAATTTGTGGGTGATCGACCTGCAGGAGGTGTCTCCCCTACACGCTCTAGTAGTGTCCAGATGTGCATTGCTGTAGCTGTACTCCTTCCCCGATTTCTGAGACGCGTCGGGGTCGTTCGCGTCCGAGTTTACCCTTCTGAGGTACAGTGAACCCTCGCTACTTCGCGGTTCGACCATCGCGGATTCACCACTTCGCGGATTTTTTCCATAACCCATATATATACAGTAATATATATATATATATGTATGCATGTATTTATGTATATATGTAGGTATGTATATGTGTATACATATAAATATATATATATATATACACACACACACACACACATATATATATATATATATATATATATATATATATATATATATATATATATATATATATATATATATATATATATATATCTATATATCTAAAGTAGGAAGATGTGATGTAGTTCTAAGGGAAAAGTATGGGAAATATGTCTGGGTAATAAGCAAAGCTCTACCTCCAGTTTGTTTCTACATTATGATCAGAGATAAATGTAAACAAAACATTGGTTGCCATTTTTTATCGTGCTTTTTAGCATGTTTAGGAAATGCATGATATAAAATCACCTTTAATATTTGTGCCTGTTTTAGTTTAGGGTACTGTAGTACATGCATTAAGTGTTCTGTACATTAAAGGGTAGTTTGTTAACAGTACTACGTACAAGGGAAGGTTTTAAAAGTCTGAATATACATGTTGAATAAATAGGTAAATATGGTGTCACTACTTCGCGGATTTTCACCTATCGCGGCCGCGACTGGAACCTATCTACCGCGATAAACGAGGGTTCACTGTAGTTTGCATAATTATCAAAGTTATTACGTATTATGAAATTGTCGTAGAATGGTGCAACTTGTATAGGTTATCAGTTGTGGAAAGTCTTGGTGGATTGTTTGGCTACCATGTGCATGTTTTTTTCTTTAGTTAAAATGTCGTTCATCACCACGAGGACCATTTTACCGCGAGTGCCCCTTTTTCATTTTTTTTCATTTTTTTGCCAAGTCATTTTTCCGTAAGATATTGCCAAATAGTGTCGTAAAACTTTTGCTTGTTTAGTGTTGGAAAGTGTGTCTAGATGATCTGGCTACCCATGCATGACTTTGTTTTTGTCAGATACGACGTAGTTATTGGTATATTGGGTATTTAACTGCGGTTACCAATTTCTGTTTTTTTTTCAATATTTGTAAAAATTACTACGTAGTAAGGAATTGCCGTATATTATTCATTTTTTTTTCATGTTTATGTGTTAGAAAGTGTGCCTTAATGGTTGGGCTAACACGTGCATGTCTTTTTTTTTATCTGAGATGTCGTATATTAGAATGTCGGGCATTTTACCGCGAGTGTCCCTTTTTAATTTTTTTTAATTTTTTTGCCAAGTCATTTTTCCGTAAGATATTGCGAAATAGTGTCGTAAAACTTTTGCTTTTTTAATGTTGGAAAGTGTGTCTAGATGATCTGGCTACCCATGCGTGATTTTGTTTTTGTCAGATACGACGTAGTTATTGGTATATTGGGTATTTAACTGCGGTTGCCAATTTCTGTTTTTTTTTCAATATTTGTAAAAATTTACTACGTAGTAAGGAATTGCCGTATATTATTGATTTTTTTTTTATGTTTATGTGTTAGAAAGTGTGCCTTGATGGTTGGGCTAACACGTGCATGTCTTTTTTTTTTATCTGAGATGCCGTATATTAGAATGTTGGGCATTTTTCCGCGAGTGCCCCTTTTTATTTGTTTTGCATTTTTTTGCTTAGTCATGTTACCGTAAGGAATTGGCAAGTAGTGTCGCAAAACTTATATTTTTATAGTGTTGGAAAGTGTTTCTAGATGATCTGGCTACCCATGCCTATTTTTTTTTTAGCCAGATATGGCGTATATATAAGTATGTGTTCGATTTTCCTGTGATTGCCATTTTTTCGTTTTTTCCCATTTCTTTCAAAATTACTACGTACTAAGGAACTATCACAGAGTAATATTTCATTTATATGTTTATTTGTCGGAAAATATGCCTTGATGGTTTGCCTAGCACGTGGCTGAAATTTTTTTTTTCTGAAATGCCGTACATTAGAATGGCCATTTTTCCACGAGTGCCCCTTTTTATTTGTTTTGCATTTTTTTGCTTAGTCATGTTACCGTAAGGAATTGGCAAGTAGTGTCGCAAAACTTATATTTTTATAGTGTTGGAAAGTGTTTCTAGATGATCTGGCTACCCATGCCTATCTTTTTTTTAGCCAGATATGGCGTATATATAGGTATGTGTTCGATTTTCCGGTGATTGCCATTTTTTCGTTTTTTCCCAATTCTTTCAAAATTACTACGTACTAAGGAACTATCACAGAGTAATGATTCCTCTAGATGTTTATTTGTCGGAAAATTTTGTTTACTTTTTTTTTGATTGAATATCATCAAATTTTTTTAGCTAAAATATTGTTTTACATTTTTTTTTTTTTCGATTTTATTTCCCTTCAAAAAAAATTTTTTGGGTCAGAATTTTAATTTCATAGTCGTAAAATAATCGACAATTATCCAGCAACCCACCATACAATTTTTATGCATATCCAATAATAATTAGATTAGTAAATAACACCTTGAAATTGACATACCCTTCCTACATTTCAAGTGGCAGATTAGGGAGTCTGAGTCAGTGTGGTTGGCGGCCATTTTGTGGACATATCCGAAGCGTAAGCTGCCCTATCTATATATATTCTTGTTCCCTATAGAATTTGTGATATTTTGGTATATTTTTACCTGCATAAATATCATATTATATATTAAATATATGTATTTTTTTACGAAATTTCCAAGTACTCAAAAAATTACCTTTAGATATGGCCCCTGATATAAATGTAATTTACAAAATAATGAAGATTTTTTTACATATTTCTATTTTAGGATAACATATGTTTATTCCCTAAAAAAATTAGCCACTTCCTATTTCATTTGGGTACCCAAAAAAATTCATGAAATTTGGACAATTTTTTTTGGCCAAAAAAAGTTACCCTTTTTTTCTCATTTCAGATCTTCACCTCCATGGGTCTGACTTCATCCAAAATACATCAAGATGTGTCCTAAACATTCAAGAATCAATTCCTAAAAGGATTTGTGTATATATGTATAAACTTTTTTTTTATGAATTTTTATGTCAGGTCTTTTTTTTTTTCTACTTAATTTTTTAAAATATTTATAATAAATAGTTTTTCTGCAGATGAGTAGTATTTATCTTTACAGTTGTTTTAAGCATTCATTGAAGTTTTTTTTGGCAAAAGAAAAAAGGAGGTTACTGCAAAAACTGATTTTTCAAGAATTTTTTTTGGCGTCGGGGTCGTTCGCGTCCGAGTATACCCTTAAAGGGGTGTCCGAGGACCGTACCTATCCAGGGTTAAAACCTTCCCTTTAACTTAATGCATACAGTACGTACAGTACTAAACTATAAAACAGGCACAAATACAGTTTTAGAATGTACAGTAAGAATATTAAAGTAAAAAATAAAGATTGTTACTGTACTCACCACGAAAGAAGTTGAAGAAAAACTTGAATGGTGATGGCGATGAATTTGCTGCACAGTAGAAATGATGATGATGAAGCTGATGATGTGTTCTACTGTGCAGCCAATGATAGTATTTTACGTCTCTTCAGACGGAGGTGTCTTTTCCTGGGACACCTCTTCAACTTCTTCCTGGGAAACTTCTTCAATTTCTTCCGAAGGCGTACTAGCAGGAGGAACTGGCTCTTTTTTGCGAGGCTGGAAGAACATTGTGATCGGAAGTTGTTGCCGCTGCTTCTTTTTTCGATCCAAGAGCATTTTGTAGGGAGTCATGTCTTCATCGATCTTGTTGCAGAATTGCATCGAGCGAACCATATCCTCGTCCCACTCTTGCAACATTTCTTTCAACTCCTTCGCATGGTTGCAGGCCTTGGCAAGCCGTTCTAATGTTAAGCCCGTTTCTTCGACATTTTCTTGGGTCTCTTCCTGGGTATCACTCTCTTCTTCACTTGCCGATTTCGTCAGGTCTTCGAGGTCTGCGTCAGTTAGGGGCTGGGAATGGCAGTCCAACAACTCGTCGACGTCTTCAGTCGTCATGTCGCCAAACCCGTCACCTCCAATTATGGCAGCCAACTGCACAGATTTCCGTATTGCAGAGTGTTGGATTTCTGACGGAGTAAATCCCTTGTCGTCGTAAACAATATCGGGCCACAACTTCTTCCAGCTCGCATTCACGGTTGCAGGTTTCATCTCTTGAAGTGCCTTCTGAATATTCTGCAGGCACGTGGCTATGGTGTACTGCCGCCAGTACGCCTTCAAGTTAAAATCTTCATCCTCGTCATCTTGGGCAGCATCCACACACGCAACGAGGTCCGCCAAGGTATTCTTCGTGTAGAGGGCCTTGAACGCCCTGATAACCCCCTGGTCCATCGGTTGAATTAATGACGTGGTGTTGGGTGGCAGGAACTCAACCTGAATGCCCTCATGCGACAGGTCAGTTGCGTGTCCACCAGCGTTATCCATAAGGAGAAGGATCTTGAATGGCAAGCCCTTCTCTAAGAGATATTTGCTGACTTGCGGGATAAAACACTGATGGAACCAGTTGGAGGTCAGCATCTTCGTAATCCATGCTTTTTGATTATGCATCCAGTACACGGGAAGGAGATTCTTATTTTTATTTTTCAAAGCGCGAGGATTTTTCGACTTATAAATAAGCCCCGGCTTTAACAAAAATCCAGCAGCATTGCCACACATCACGAGGGTAACGCGATCCTTGAATGCTTTAAAGCCAGAGGCTTTGGCTTCCTCTTTGAACAGGAAAGTTCGCGACGGCATTCTCTTCCAAAACAAGCCAGTCTCATCCATATTAAAGACTTGTTCCGGCTTGTATCCACCTTCGGCGATAATATTCTTGAACGTCTGGTTCACGTAAGTTTCAGCAGCGGCAGTGTCAGCGGAAGCAGACTCCCCATGCAGGGAAACGCTTTTCAGGGCGAAGCGTTTCTGAAACTTCGCGAACCATCCTTTGCTTGCGGAAAAACGTTTCTGAGGCTGGGAATCAGTGGATGTCCCTGGTTGAGGATCATCTGCATCATCATCATCTTCAGCATGGTTGCCGTCGTCGTCTTTAGGTTCCTTTGCAGCAAAATTCTCATATAAGCTCAAAGCCTTTGTTTGGATGGTGTTCGTATCCAACGCTATGTTCTTCTTCGGCAGTCGGCAATCCACACAGCTAAAGCACCTTCCATGCGTATGATCGTTTTATTACGCGTTGTAACGACTCGCTTCGCTGATCTGCTAAAGGTGATTGCAGCCGTCTTTCTAATGTTCGCCTCGTCCTTCTTGATATAGCGAACAGTAGATTCGTTGATGCCAAAATGGCGGCCGGCGGCCGCGTAACTTCTACCATCTTTTAACATGTCGAGAAGCGTAACCTTCTCAGCTATCGTCATCATCCTTCGGTGGCGTTTAGGCTCACTACCAGCCTTAAGAGAAGCAGAACGCTTGGGAGCCATTACAGTAGGATTTACAGTAACAAAAAGTTCAACTTAAAAAAGTCGCACACAGCACAGATTCACACACTTAAGAACGTCTACTCAGCGATACGCGGTAACAGAGAGTGGACGATCCAGCCCCGCGAGAACTTTGATGCTGCGGGTAGGAGATGCGGGCAAAACACCAATCACAGGCTAGATAACAAAACTTGAGTTCTGATTCGTCATCTATCAGCGCTTGAACCAATCACAACCCGTCTTACAGTACTATGATGCGTTGGTTACCTACTCATAGAAGATGCCCCGCGCATACCGAACGTACGTAGATTAAGTAAATACCGTAATAATAATAAATAATGATAATAATACTGTACAGTAATAATAATAATAATACTGTAATGATAATAATAATAACAATAATAATTTTATTAACAACAACAACAATAATAATAATAATAACAATAATAATAATACAGCTTTACGTACGCTATTTTACGCCTCTCTCTCTCTCTCTCTCTCTCTCTCTCTCTCTCTCTCTCTCTCTCTCTCTCTCTCTCTCTCTCTCTCTCTCTCTCTCGTACGCTTAAAAGAATATTATTGGATGCAGTACTACGTACGTATACATACAAAAGATTCATGGAAAAGAAGCACATCCATTACAGTACACACCATTCTAATATGGTATGACTGCATCTGATTTGCGTTTCATGTTCGATTTAATTTTACTACGTACTGTATACAGTACTGAATTATCGTATGATCACATTCTCTTTTCGTGTTTTATTTCTTTCTGTGCTGAATTATATATCATATGTAATGCAATGAACAATCAGTAAGAACAGATACTGTTATTACTAATTACAGTATTAATGGAATTACAGGTAACAAAATATCGTATTTGGTTGTCTTCAGATTTCGCGGTATTTTCAAATTTTCAATATTAATCTTACCCGGTGATTATGTAGCTGCAGCTCTGCTGCCCGACAGAAAAAACCTACGGGCGGGATACGCCAGCGATCGCTATACAGGTGGGGGTGTACAACAACAGCGCCATCTGTCGAGTAGGTACTCAGGTACTTCTTGTCAACAAAGAACCAATTTTCTCTCTGTCGTGCCACCGGCAAGACCTACTTGATACGCTGTTGTTTCTGGAGTTGATTTTCACGCTTTTTGGTGATGTATTCTCTCTAGTTATTAGCTTTTGCTGTACAGAAGTTATCATCAATACTTTATCAAGCTTTCATTGATTAGATTTTGGATTATTTGTTGACGACTTGGATAGATTTTGGATTTCCCCCTTTGACTAATTCAAGATGTCTGACCCTACTCAAGTCCCCAAGTACAGGCAGTGTAGCGCTAGGGACTGTTCTAGGCGTCTTCCGAAGGCCTCTATAGATCCTCACACCGTTTGTTCCAATTGTAGGGGTAAAGCCTGTCAATTGGAAGATCGATGTGAGGAATGCGCTGGGCTTTCAGAATTCGATTTTCAAGAATTCCTTAAGAATGCACGTAGGCTAGAGAAGGATAGGATCAGGAGGAGTTCGTCTCGCTCTTTTGATTTTTCCTCTCCCCATGCCCCTCAACCTATTCCTTCCCCTGTAGTGGTTACACCCGACCCTTCTACTAGCTCTCAACAACCCTCGATGGCGGATATGATGCGTGCCATTCAGGCTCTTGGTGACAGAGTTGAGTCATTAGCGAATGACCGCAATCAACTCTTGGCTGACGTCAAAGAGTTGAAGGAGAAAAGTGCAGTGGGAAGTGTAGTGAGTGCAAGTGAAGTGAAAAGTGTCAGTGTTGCGCATGAGGGTGCGTCTGTTCGTGCCTGTCGTCCTCCCAGTCCGGGACCTCTTGCAAGCTCCCAAGCCCAGGGGAGAAGCAATGTCGTACGACCAAAGGGTTCGACAGGCCTTGATCAGCGTACAGACGTACCCTCAGTGGTTGAGGACGTATCTTGCAGAGATCGTCCCACCCACAAACAGACGAGTGAGCCCATTCATTCCTCGTCTGCGGAAGAAGTTTCTCGTCAGAAACGCTGGACCAAGGTCTCACGACCTCTCAAGCGCAAGGTCCCTTCCGAGCGAGTCCAACGGCCCAGGTGTAGCCACTGGGTCAGTTCGGACTCACCGCAGTCTTCCGAAGACTGCACACGTCCCAAGAGAGGTAGAGTGGTTCCGCAGCAGGCAATCACTCCGTCTGTTGCTGCACCAACCGCTGTAGACCCTAAGTGGTCTTTGCTGCAGTCTATGCAGACTCAGCTAGCTTCCTTCATGCAGGAGTATCGTGCTGAGAAGGTTGACGCTGCACCCGTTAACCTACAACCTGCCACGGTTGTGCGCTCAGCTGACACTGCGGCTGCCTGCTCCCACACTCCGGCTGTGAGAGCTCCACCACCGATGCGCAGTCGACCCTGCCAGACGCATGTTGACGTTAGCCGACGTGCGGCACCCTCCGTTGACATGCGTGAGCTACCGCATCAGCAGTGGGAAGGTGCAGTCAAGCTGCCGTGTTTTGACGCAATGCGGCAGTCTCCGCAACCCACGGCAGTCCCCACCACGCACCACCACTCCGCTTTTGTTGTTGCCAGCTCTCAGACTGACCAGCAGCGGCATGATGTTGGATCCAGTGCAGCTACGCATGCACCCGTGCTGCCGGATTCAGCCGTTCAGCTTTCTTCTCCTCCTTTGCCGCTTCCTCCTCAGCATTCGGATGAAGGAATCTCTGATGACGACGAAGCTGCGCATTTGGACGATCAACACTCCGACATAGATGAACCCAAGACTACGCCTCCCTCCTTAGACTTTAGGAAAGTCCTTGCCCTGTTTAAGGAGTTGTATCCGGAGCAGTTTGTGTCTGCAGCTCCACGCTCACCTCCCTCTGAGTTCGCTTTAGGCATGCAGTCAGTAGCTCCTGCCTTTACGAAGCTAGTACTCGCTCGCTCGTCCAAGAGAGCTTTAAGGGTACTGGGAGAGTGGCTGCAGGCCAAGAAGCAACTTGGGAAGACAACCTTCTTGTTTCCCCCGGCCAAGCTTGCTTCCAGATCTAGCGTTTGGTATGCCACAGGAGAGGTTCTCGGCTTGGGAGTTCCTGCCTCTGCCCAGGGCGACTTCTCAAGTCTGGTAGACTCTCCCCGCAGACTGGCTATGAGACGGTCCAAGATTTGCTGGACTGCTTCGGACATGGACCATCTTTTGAAGGGAGTTTTCCGTGCTTTTGAGATCTTCAACTTCCTGGACTGGTGTTTGGGAGCGTTGAGCAGAAAGACCTCCCCTTCGGATAAGGACTCTGCCATGCTCATCATGTCCTGCATGGACAAAGCCATTCGGGATGGGTCTGGCGAGCTTGCGGGTTCTTTCGTGTCTGGAGTTCTTAAGAAGCGAGATCACCTTTGCTCCTTCTTGTCGGCAGGGGTCACACCATGTCAGAAGTCAGAGCTGATGTTTGCTCCGCTATCCAAGTGTCTCTTTCCTGAAGAGCTGATCAAGGGGATTGCCGCCTCGTTGATCCAGAAAGACACCCATGACCTGGTGGCGTCATCCGCACGTAAAGTCACAGCTTTACCTTCCGTGCCTAGACCTAGGATGGACACACCAGCGTCTAGGTTCATTCCGCCCTTTCGTGGCAGAACCTCCAGCAGAGGAGGTACCCGTGCCGATAGTCAACGTGGCAAAAAGAAGAAGGGTTCCAAGTCCTCAAAAAGCAGAGTCTGACTGCCATCTTCTCCAGACAGCAGTAGGAGCCAGGCTCAAGAACTACTGGCAGGCCTGGGAGAACAGGGGTGCAGACGCACAGTCTGTGAAGTTACTCAGAGAGGGGTACAGGATTCCATTCTTGCGCAAGCCCCCTCTAGCAACAACTCCCATCGACCTCTCTCCCAGGTACAGAGAGGAGGACAAGAGGCTAGCTTTACAGCAAGAGGTGTCTCTCTTGCTACAAAAGGGAGCGGTAGTCATAGTCCGGGACCATCAATCCCCGGGCTTCTACAACCGTCTCTTCTTAGTAGCGAAGAAGACAGGAGGGTGGAGACCGGTGCTAGACGTCAGTGCTCTAAATGTCTTTGTCACCAAGCAGACGTTCACCATGGAGACGACGAAGTCGGTGCTAGCATCGGTCAGGAAGGAAGACTGGATGGTCTCGTTAGACCTAAAGGACGCGTACTTTCACGTCCCCATCCACCCAGATTCCCAACCTTTCCTAAGGTTCGTCTTTGGGAAGGTGGTTTACCAGTTCCAAGCCCTGTGCTTTGGCCTAAGCACGGCACCTCTAGTGTTTACCAAACTGATGAGGAATATTGCCAAATTCCTGCATTTAGCAGACATCAGAGCCTCCCTCTATTTGGACGACTGGCTTTTAAGAGCTGCGTCAAGTCGTCGCTGTCGTTAGAATCTCAAATGGACTATGGATCTGACCAAGGAATTGGGTCTCCTGGTCAATATAGAAAAGTCCCAACTCGTCCCATCCCAAACTATAGTCTATCTAGGTATGGAGATTCAGAGTCAAGCTTTTCGGGCTTTTCCGTCGGCCCCCAGAATCAGTCAAGCCCAAGAATGCATCCAGAGCATGCTGAAAAGGAACCGATGTTCAGTCAGACAGTGGATGAGTCTAATAGGGACGCTTTCATCGCTGGACCAGTTCATCACGTTAGGGAGACTCCACCTCCGACCCCTTCAGTATCACCTAGCTGCTCACTGGAGAAAGGACATGACGCTAGAAGCGGTCTCAGTTCCTATCTCCGAGAAGATGAAGTCTGCACTGACTTGGTGGAAGAACAACATTCTTCTCAGGGAAGGTCTACCACTGGCTGTTCAGACCCCCGACCACCTTCTCTTCTCGGACGCATCGGACACGGGCTGGGGTGCGACACTGGACGGTCGGGAATGCTCGGGCACGTGGAATCCGGATCAAAGAGCACTTCACATCAACTGCAAGGAGCTACTGGCAGTTCATCTGGCCTTGAGAAGCTTCAAGTCCCTCCTTCTAGGCAAGGTGGTGGAGGTGAACTCCGACAACACTACAGCCTTGGCGTACATCTCCAAGCAAGGAGGGACTCATTCGATGACGTTGTTCGAGATCGCAAGGGACCTCCTCACCTGGTCAAGAGATCGAAACATATCGCTTGTAACGAGGTTCATTCAAGGCGACATGAATGTCATGGCAGACCGCCTCAGCCGGAAGGGTCAGATCATCCCTACAGAATGGACCCTTCACAAGAATGTTTGCAACAAACTATGGACCCTGTGGGGTCAGCCCACCATAGATCTGTTCGCTACCTCGATGACCAAGAGGCTCCCAAATTATTGCTCACCGATTCCGGACCCAGCAGCAGTTCACGTAGATGCCTTTCTTCTGGATTGGTCCCATCTAGACCTTTATGCATTCCCCCCGTTCAAGATTGTCAACAAGGTACTGCAGAAGTTCGCCTCTCACGAAGGGACAAGGTTGACGTTGGTTGCTCCCCTCTGGCCCGCGAGAGAATGGTTCACCGAGGTACTGCAATGGCTAGTAGACGTTCCCAGGACTCTTCCTCTAAGAGTGGACCTTCTGCGTCAGCCGCACGTAAAGAAGGTACACCCAAGCCTCCACGCTCTTCGTCTGACTGCCTTCAGACTATCGAAAGACTCTCAGGAGCTAGAGGCTTTTCGAAGGAGGCAGCCAGAGCGATTGCCAGAGCAAGGAGGACATCCACTCTCAAGGTCTACCAGTCAAAATGGGAAGTCTTCCGAAGCTGGTGCAAGGCGAATTCAGTATCCTCAACCAGTACCTCTGTAACGCAGATAGCTGACTTCCTTTTACACCTAAGGAAGGTAAGATCCCTATCAGCTCCTACGATCAAAGGTTACAGAAGCATGTTGGCAGCAGTCTTCCGCCACAGAGGCTTAGATCTTTCCAACAACAAAGATCTACAGGACCTCCTTAAGTCTTTTGAGACCTCAAAGGAGCGTCGGTTAGCCACACCAGGTTGGAACTTAGACGTGGTTTTAAGGTTCCTGATGTCAGCAAGGTTCGAACCGCTTCAATCAGCCTCTTTTAAAGATCTCACTTTGAAGACTCTTTTCCTCGTTTGCTTAGCAACAGCTAAAAGAGTCAGTGAGATACACGCCTTCAGCAGGAACATAGGATTTACATCTGAAACGGCTACATGTTCCTTACAGCTTGGTTTTTTAGCTAAAAACGAACTCCCTTCTCGTCCTTGGCCCAAATCGTTCGAGATTCCAAGTCTGTCCAGTTTGGTTGGAAACGAACAAGAGAGAGTACTATGCCCAGTAAGAGCTCTTAAGTACTATTTAAGACGTACGAAGCCATTACGAGGACAATCAGAAGCTTTATGGTGTTCTATTAAGAAACCTGCTTTACCGATGTCGAAGAACGCAGTTTCTTATTACATCAGACTTTTGATTAGAGAAGCCCATTCTCATCTGAATGAGGAGGACCATGCTTTGCTGAAGGTAAGGACACATGAAGTTAGAGCTGTCGCTACTTCAGTGGCCTTCAAACAAAACAGATCTCTGCAGAGTGTAATGGATGCAACCTATTGGAGAAGCAAGTCAGTGTTCGCATCATTTTACCTTAAAGATGTCCAGTCTCTTTACGAGAACTGCTACACCCTGGGACCATTCGTAGCAGCGAGTGCAGTAGTAGGTGAGGGCTCAACCACTACATTCCCATAATCCCATAACCTTTTTTAATCTTTCTCTTGAAATGCTTTTTATTGTTGTTTTTGGGTTGTACGGAAGGCTAAGAAGCCTTTCGCATCCTGGTTGATTTGGCGGGTGGTCAAATTCTTTCTTGAGAAGCGCCTAGATTAGAGGTTGTGATGAGGTCCTTTAGTATGGGTTGCAGCCCTTCATACTTCAGCACCTAGGAGTCGCTCAGCATCCTAAGAGGATCGCGAGGCTCAGTAAGGAAGACGTACTTAAAAAGGCAGAGTAATGGTTCAAGTCGACTTCCTTACCAGGTACTTATTAATTTTATGTTTGTTATTTTGAATAACTGCTAAAATGAAATACGGGATACTTAGCTTCTATTGTTAACATGTTTGCTGGTCTCCACCCACCCCCCTGGGTGTGAATCAGCTACATGATCACCGGGTAAGATTAATATTGAAAAATGTTATTTTCATTAGTAAAATAAATTTTTGAATATACTTACCCGGTGATCATGAATTAAAGGACCCACCCTTCCTCCCCATAGAGACCCAGTGGACCGAGGAGAAAATTGGTTCTTTGTTGACAAGAAGTACCTGAGTACCTACTCGACAGATGGCGCTGTTGTTGTACACCCCCACCTGTATAGCGATCGCTGGCGTATCCCGCCCGTAGGTTTTTTCTGTCGGGCAGCAGAGCTGCAGCTACATGATCACCGGGTAAGTATATTCAAAAATTTATTTTACTAATGAAAATAACATTTTTCCGGAAAATCCGCGATATGTATATATATATGGGTTATGGGAAAACCCCGCGAAGTGGTGAATCCGCGATTGTCGAACCGCGAAGTAGCGAGGGTTCACTGTAAGGAGTTTGAGGCTATACCTCAAAAGAACAGCTGCAGTCCGTTCTCATGTGCCAGCACTATTCGTCAGCACAGGAAGGACTAAGAGGAGGGTCACCAAGAACACCATCTCTGCATGGATTCGTAGGGTCATTGATCTGGCCTTGAATCCAGATCCTCCTCCGTCACGTCACCCTAGAGCACATGATGTCAGGGGCATAGCTACGTCCCTGGCCTTCAGAAGAAATTTCTCAGTGAAGTAGGTTCTTTAAGCGGGGGTTTGGAAACATCAAACAACGTTCACAACCCACTACCTGCAAGACGTGACCCACAGGAGGCTTGATACGTTCTCTATCGGCCCTGTGGTGGCTGCAAAACAGCTGGTTTAAAACCTCAAGCTCCTTATTGGACAAGTAGCAGAAGGTTGAGGGCATTGTTACCCGGTTTAAGTCTGCATGAATGAAAAGGTTTGACTGGCCCTTATTCTCTTCTTCATCATCCCCTCTCTTGGGGAAAGCAGCATCCTGGGTTCTCTGCATAGCTGACCTCAAACCACTGCGGGTAAACCATGGTCCCTTGTGTTCCTAGCACTGTATTAAGTTAATACTGTTACGTCCCCGTACCCTGATGAGGTGGTATTGGGAAAGTCCTAGTCTGCAAGTTTCCATCTAAAGAACTTCAGAACAAATTCCTAGGACGAGTCACACTTCTTCATACCTTCACACACAGCTTGCGTAGGCCGCAGTCCTTGCGTAGTAAAGTTCTAGCGAGGTGCAGGGGCTCCTTATTTTTTGGGTGCTTACACACTCAGCCAAAAAGCCAGAACTGGCTGGGATGTCCACCCTTCCTAATGGGTGAGTCACCCCTATTAAATAGCGTGGTTTGTGTTCCAGTTACGGAACAAATGACAAATTCGTAGATAATTTGTATTTTTCCTAACTGTACAAGCCTTAGCTATTTAACCAAACTTGCCCGCCAGCCCTATCCCCCTTGAAGTCCTACCTCCAAGCAAAGTGAGTTCAAGCACAGGTGTGTGTGAGGGTGGGTGGGTAGCAAGCTACCCTCCCCTACCCCCGCTAACTAGCGGTGTGGGTAGTAAACCCTCGTTAAATTTTAATGGCTCGTCATTTCAGCTACGCCGAAAGTAATACCCCTATTAAATAGCTAAGGTTTGTATAGTTAGGAAAAATACAAATTATCCACGAATTTGTCATTTCTCTTTCCAGTCTTGCATGTGTGGGTGTTTGTAAGTACAGTACTAATCATGTGTTTTTACCACAGTTTAGGACATATGGTAACACTTGAGCGTGTTGATGGTCCTTTGATTACATCCCTGCCTGGCAGTCATCAGGTCTGTGAGGTCATCCTTTGATGGGGAGGCAGGATCCCTTTTCCTGAGGGGTCCTTGAGAGTGCTTGCGATCTCTTCCCTTTTCCATCGATCTCCTCTTGGGATGCAAGAGAGACCTCCTCTCAAAGGGAGTCTTCTTTTTTCAGTTAGATGTTGCAATGTGGTGAATTGAAGAGAGAATCCTGAAGCACAGGTCGATTGACCTTGAGAGTTCCTTTCAGACTCTTTAAGTTCCACTATGGTTTCGTGAGAGATGTAGTGTCTGCAGGCGCTATTGGTTACTCTGGCCCAGAGATGTTCCACAGACACTTCACGATTGCCTCTATGTTGCCCTTCTTGGAGGACTAGGCCGACAATGACTTCAAAGACCTTCTCTTCTTGAGGACCTTCTCAGCTGTAAATCCAGGCTTTGCCCTTCCGGAGGTCCTTCTCCAGAGCTTTTCTGCTCAGAGCATGCTCTCAAGGTTGCTTGTCTTCCTTGTTTGATCATTATTCTTCAGAGGAAGATTCCTGACACCCCTGGTGTCCTTCATCCTGATCTCTAGGGACCTTCTAGATCCAGTGAGCAACTTCGAGGAGGTTTATTCCTACGTGGATACAAACTTCTCAGTTGTTTAAATGGGTTACTCCTAGTTTGATTTTTTACAACCAGACAATCAAAAAAGAAAAATGGGTTTGGTTGTATCATAATAGTTTGCTAGGCAACTCCACTGCATGGCAGTACTATGCACTGCTATATGACTTACGTCACTTATCTTCTGGTTGTTTAATCGAAAGGAGGTATCCTCTCTTCTCTTCTACAATTACGACCTTCAACATCAACACTGGATTACCCTTATAGTACTTGATGCTTTGAGTCTTCTTCTATATTATTGTCACTATTGTGCTTTATTTAACTATGATAATGAGTGTGCTTTATTATTGCTAGTACATCTCATGTGATTGTGCCCTGGCCATGATGGTTGCCTGTGTGGTACTTTCATGAGGTGGGTGGACGTTGATCCGCATCCTTTCTGCCCCTCATGCTGCGGCAAAAGATTTTCTGTGGAATCTCCATGTGAGTATCTTAGGGAGTAGCCGTCCTCCCTGTGAGAGAGATATCATTCTCTACATGAGAAACAAGCTAAGAGAGATTATTCTCCTTCCTAGTCTTCTTCCAACAATGGCAAGAAATGCAAACATGCTTCTGTGTCGAAAATTATTCCCCATCCTCCTCCTTAGTGTCTTGAGCCCTGTGAGGCACCAGTCACAGAGGATGACGGCTATAATTTGATCATTATGATTGTAATTTTGTTAACCCTTTTACCTCCAGGCTATTTGGCAATTTCCAACACTTAACCCCCATGGGGTTATTTTTTTTCAGGAACATTTTGCAGTATATTTTTTTTAAATTGCTCTAACAGCCTTAATTTTTGTCACAGAGAGGTCAGGTTGATCTCATTCTCTTAGAAAATGCCTGAAGTTTCTCAAAAAATTATCAAAAATATGCAAAAAAAAATATAAAAAGCATTTTTTTGCAAGGACGTACCGGTATGTCCATGGGGGTAAAGGGATGAGTTTTGTGAAACGTACCAGTACGTCCTTTGGGGGTGAAAGGGTAAATGTTTTATCTCCTAGTGTTGAGAATGTGCCTGGTGATCCCGAGTTGATGCTTGTTGCAGATCTTTTGGCTCTGGCCACTGTGCTCCCTGAGCTGGATCCTATCCCTGTATCCTTGTTCCCTGTTTATTCAGAAATGCATAGATCTCCCTCCCCTAGTGTTTTGAGTGGTGAGCCTTATCTGGCTGATTTTATCCGGGATTACTTTTCGCTTTTGGAGGTATCTTCTATCAAGGTGTTGAAAGTCTCAAGCCCCCCATTCCCGTATGTGGAACCCTAGAGTCGAGACTGCCCTTTCCCCCCTTACGGAGGCAGTCCTGTTGGAGGATCCATTTTGACCTTCACCAGTTCGTACATAATAGCCAGGCTTGCCTCGTACCCCTATGGGTCCTCGTCACCACTCTCCTCTGACGAGTTCTCTGGACTTGTCCCAGAATTCCCCATCACATTATTTTTAGGTTGGTTGGACCACTTTGGCTGTGTCCACAACTGCAACTTTGTCTTAACTAAGTTGCTCTAGAGACTAGACCCTTTGTGTCTTTTCCTTCCAAGCCAACCGCTGAGAAATTAGTTGTAACTTCTAATCCTTTGTAAGTTCTGTGCTTATTGTATGTATGTAGATCAGCCCGGACGTGTGTTTAGCCAGACAAGTCTGTATGTGCCGCTGTGCCTATGCGTGATGATGTCACTAAATTTGCTGCCATTTCAACTTGTGATGATATTCCTCCACTTGATGGCTATGTTACCAAGTCACACAAGAATACACGTTCTAATCATGCTACTACAACCCAAGCTCACATACGAATGGAACCCCCTCGCATTCTTCTTTGGCCCATTGTCAGGAAGCTTCGGCTTATAACCACCAACAACTTTGTTCTCATAACTCAACAACCATTGGTGATATAAATTATAAATCTGTTGCTTTACCAAGCATTCCTCACACACTAGGACCTTGCCTAATGTTTGTAATGCTTCAAATTGTAAAGAAACTGGCAGTGATATGAACAGTAATAGCATTATTTTTCAGATGAATGTTCTTTTCAAGCTCAGTGTTGGAAAAGGGCACCAGAAGAGTGACACCCCCATCCGCAGTAGATGATGTTGCAGTTATTAAGCGCAGTAGATGCAGTCCTCATAGAAGGCACCAAATGGCGTGCTTCGGAGAGATCCTTCTCCTCTCACAGGTTGAGTTGAAAAGATGACTCTTCGTTAGCCCCTCGCAATCTGCTAGAGGGAGACACTCATATACCAGGAGTGAGCATGACTCCTCCCGTTCTTTCTCCGCCTCCTCTTCTCTCCATTCACTGAATGGCATTAGGGAAAGGAAGGATGTTCAAGGAAAAGTAAAATCTTCTGATTTGACTACTAAGGTGGAACCACTTCTTGATCATGATATTATCTCCATTAGTGACTCTCAGGGAAACTTCGCTGCACACGGGAACAAGCTCAGCAGAGGTTCAGATGTCTGGTTGGAAGTGTCGCATTTTATCAAGGTCATGAGCTTGATCCGTAAATTGGATCTCCTAGATGAGCCTCCTCGCACCCAATCCGCTAACAGGCTTTGTGTGATAGATACCTTATTTCCTCAATCTCAAAGCCCTATACATAGATTTGACGTGGCACTCTAATCAAAACTGAGACATGCTGGACTTATTCAATGCACAAGTCTCCACTTCAGAGAACTCGCAGAAAGCTAGCAGGTCCTCCAATTTGCCTCCCTTAACCCATTCACGCCAGAGGAGGTTTTATGTTCACTCTGGCGCGTTCCCGAGCCCACTCACTGTTGAGGCCGATGTTGCCAACCTGGTACCCACTGTACTTGGTAGCAAATTGCCTAACCTCCTCTCCATTTTTCAGGCTCCACAATGCAAAACATAGAGTTAACAGTTATTTCCTTCATGCAAATCTGCTCCTGTCTTGACCACTTGTCAGGGGAAGTTTCACGCTTTGCAGAGACTGAAAATCCATGGGACAAGTGCCCTGAAGCTGTTTGAAGACCTCTTGAGGTCAGGAACTAAGGCTCTAGTTCTAGCTGCACCAGACAGTCTCCCTTTGGGGCAACTGTATCCTTAAAAGATGCAATGCCGTCTTAGCCAGATCTTGAAGCAGTTGCCTCCTAGGGATGCTCTCTGTTTGGCGGACAACCGCTCTATATTTCTCTCCATCAGACCTGCACACAGACATAGAAAAGGCTTAGAAATTCGGCCAGGCTTCTCTTATCAGGAGAGCAGCAGCACCAAGGATGCCCGTCCTACAACAACCTCAAAGGAACTCCCCCTTCAAGTAGGTTGCCCATTGGAGACAGCTTCTTCCCCCTTTGGAGTTCCAACAACCTGGGAGGCAAGACCCTGTGCCCACCTTTGGCTGTAGTGAACACACCTCTGGCCGCAGAGGTTTCTGTCACAGAGGCTCCCGCTAGGGAGGAAATCCCCCTCAACTTACTATCAATGGGGGGATGCTTACAAAGCCATTGGTGAAGGTGGCAGCTCTTTGGGGCTGTTCCCTGGATGATAAAAATTCTGCGTGCAAGGTATCGAGTCCTATCCATAGACTCGCCTCCCCCTCTGACTGGGATTCTGACAGTGCGACAGTTTTATTTGAAAAGCTCAGTAAAGGCCCTCCTCTTACAAGAGGAGGTTTCCAAGATGTTGGCCAAAGGAGCCATAGAGGAACTCTTAGAAGATTCCCTGGGCCTCCTCAGCCATCTACTTTTATTGGAGAAGCTGACTGGAGGTTGGAGACCTGTCTTAAACTTGTCCCATTTGAATCTGTTTGCTTTACAAACAAGGCTCAAATTGGTGACTCTGGCCACTGTTCTTTAGGCCATCAGAAAGAACAACTTCCCTCTGACCATAGACCTAAAGGATGCTTACTTTCCGGTTCCCATCCATCCTACCTTAAGGAAGTATAGTATCTAAGGTTTCCCTTTTGAGATAGTGTCTTCGAATTCAAGGTGCTATGCTTTGGCCTGTCAACAGCTCCTCAGGTCTTTACCAGAATCTTTGTTCTTGTCTCAGTGTGGGATCATGCCTTAAGGCTTTTGAGGTATCTGTTCAACTGGCTTCTCCTGACAGTCCTAAACCCTGCATATAAAACACAGGGATCTGCTCCTCGACTTCTGCAAGGCGTTGGGGATTCAACTAAACCTAGAAAATTCCAGCCTCCCCCTCCAACAGTCCATCAGATACCTTAGTATGGATATTGACTTGGTCCAAGCCAGAGCATTTCCATCTGCTGACAGGGTCATGAGATTCAGGAAAGTAACAGAAATTTTTTTTGAAGGGAAATTGCCTCTTGTCCAATCTGGGCAAAAGGTCTTAGGACACCTCTCCTCGTTGGGGAAGCTAGTTCCCTTCAGGAGAAGGCATCTCTGCTCAGTGCAGTGGACTCTGAAGAACCAATGTTCTTAAACATCCGACCACCCTGCAACCCTGCTGTCGGTACCCTAGGAGGTTGTGAAAAAACTCCAATGGTGAATGAGAGAGGGGAAACTATTAGTAGGAACACCCCGTCAGGTTTCTCCCCTGAAGTATCTTCTATTCTCGGATGCTTCACGCCAAGGGTGGGGCACTCACCTAGGAAGGGAGCAGGCTTCAGGTTTATGGTCCCAGGAAGGCAAGACCTTTCACATCAGCTATCTAGACATGAAAGCGGTGTATCTAGCATTACTCCACATCTCAGAGACTGAAAGGTCACTCCCTGGTGTTGATGAGCGACAACTCCACAGTAGTGGAAGGTGTGGTCACACTCCTCATATGCCAACTAGCTGTGGGGATACACAATTGGGTACAGATCAAAACAGTATCCCTCTCGGCGAGCTATATCCTTGGGAAGAGGAACGTCGTTGAGGACCATCTGAGACCAGGGATGACGTGTGCATCCTATTTTGGTCATGCGCAAGGAGACTCGTGAACCTCCTGCTGGTGCTCTGGGAGATGTTCTCTCGTTAGCTCCCTTTACTTCGGCTCGTTGTTATTCTAACCCTAATCTAGGATTGGAGTTGGGTGGTAGACCGGGCATGCGCCAGGCTCATTGTTTTCCTTTCCTGACGAAAGTTTTGCTTCTTCTCCCGTAAGAGTCTTGTTATTGCGATAGGCGTGCGCTTGGACATTCCTCTCCCAGAGCTCCTTCAACCGGCCCTCGTTTGCGAGGGACACGCCATGGTTTCTAGAGTTCATCCAGGCTGTAAAGCAGGCTGCCATTATTCCTGGTCCTGCCTGATCACCAGGGAAGTTTGGACCCATATCTATACCCCTCTTGGTGTCAGGTTCTCCTGATGTGTTGAGCACACCTTCGGAACCTAGGCATAGGAGTGCTTCCTCCGTTTGTACACCTTTGCCTCCCGGTCACTTGGTACCTGGACTCAAAGGCTGTCTTCATGCAGGTGTTAGCTTGCATGAAAAAAATTAATAGACTCGAGTATCCCATGTACTCCCCTCCCAAGGGGAGAGAGACAGTCTTGAATTTGTTCTGTCATACCCCATGGCCCAATAAGACCAAGTTGAGCTGCCATGGTCCAGAATGGTGTCAGGGTCTATTAAGAAGGACGTTTCTCTGACTGCGGTAAAAAAAGACTCTAAATGGCGAGTAACTCGTCTTGCTTACTTTCTCCACTTTTTATTTGACAGAGAAAGTACAGTTTGTTCCGTAACCGAAATACAAACCACGCTATTTACATGGGATATTACTTTCGGCGTAGCTGAAATGACGAGCCATTAGATTTTTAACGAGGGTTAACTACCCTCTTGCTAGTTAGCGAGGGGGTAGGGGAGGGGTAGCTAGCTACCCCTCCCCCCTCACACACCGGTGAACTGATTCACTTCACTTTTGGCTCGGGTGATGATCAGACCTGTCTGTCTCACCCTCGCATTTTTGACAGCCTTAATTTGTTTGCTTTTTCTTACAGCTTGTGTGCTTGGAAGTTGGCCTCCATCCATCATGCGGAAGTGCCCTGGACTTCCCGACCGCCCATGTGGAACGTTCATGTCGGCAGTCGAGACCGACCCTCACTCCTTATGTCCATACTGCCGAGGTCAATGGTGTGAAAGGAATAAAACTTGTAGTGAGTGCAGGGAGTGGTCTACCTCCCAGTGGGAGAGGTTTTCCCGACGACGTAAGAAGAAGTCTAAGCGTGACCTTTCTCCTTCAAGGGCTGCCTTGAAGAAGGAAGGTTCCAAAGACTCTTCTTCCATTGCCCAAACTTTCTCCAAAGCTCCCACTCGATCGGTCTCTCGCGAGGGGCCGTCGAGTAGTAGCGTAGGCCTTTCTGTTGTTGACCAACCTCAGGGTTCGGGAGAGGGAGTTGCCTCCCATAGCGAGGCAGCTCCTCCTCCTCCACCTCCGGGGGAGGATTTTGATGTTGATGATTCTGTGTCGAACAATGATCTTTTGCAGCTTTGGGCTTCCTTGGGGCTTAAGGGCTCGCCCTACAGGGAAGCCCTGTTTGACCTAATCCAGTTGGGTGCAGCTGTCAAACAGTCGCCGGTAATAGCAGAGGTAGACCCTCTGTCTATTGTCGACGTTGTTGTGGCAGAGGCTTCCGACGGGTCGGGCCAAACCCCTGCTGTTATTATTATTATTATTATTGTTGCGGATGTTGCTGAAGGCTCAGTTCCCCCCTCCGAACATCCTTCGAGGGAGGAGCTGGGTCCAACGGTCTCTCCTGCGGGTGATTCTCCCCCCCGGGGGAGTTCACTGACGGAGACTCCTCTTCGGAGGACCGACGATGGTGTTGCTGCCCCTCGAGGTCGTCTTCGCCGTAAGGCTCGCCCTCCTCTTCGCCGTCGAGGCCTTCCTTCCCCTTACAAGGGGGGTTAGGAGGCGCCTCTTTGGTTCTTCGCCTTCGACGTCCCCCGCAGAGGAGCCTCTTCGATGTGAGCAGACCGTTACAGCCGCATCGCTAGACCTCTCAGCTGATCGTTCGCGATCTCCGACGCCTGCCAGACCTGCTAGCCTTCCTTCTCCGTTTGTGGACGCAGATGTTCTGTGGGCGCCTACGCACCCCGTTTTCCAACGGGCACCGGTCCCTTCGGGGCATAAGGGCTTGTCTCCCACTGAGACTAAGTCCCTTAAGCGCCAGGTGTTACGTGCGCGCTCTCGCGCTGTAGCGCGCAAGCGGTCTCCTGCTGTGGACCCTTCAGACTCTTCACACCCCACATCTTCTCGCCGTAGATCTCCTGCCCGCCAGCGCTCTCCTATGCGTCAGCTCTCCCCTACTTGTCAGGGATCTCCTGTGCGCCAGCTCTTTCCTGCTCGCCAGCGTAGATCTGCGCGCCCACATTCTCCTGAGCGCCCACGATCACCTGCTCGCATCTGCGTGCCCTGGTCCTGATGCGCGCCAACGTTTGCCCGTGCGCCCACGATCTCCGGATCTGGGTGCAGGCAAGGAGGCTGTTCCTTTGCCCCCTCGCCGTCGATCTCCTACGCGCCCGCAGACCCCGCCCACGCACCAGCCTTTGCCTGCGCGCCATCGCGCGCACTCTCCTGTGCGCTCTTCTAGACCTGGTTGAGCCTCTGCGCGCCCGCCCGCCCACGAGAACTCTCCAGTGCAAGCCCGCGAGCGTTCGCCCCTACGCGCCACTTCACGTTCTGGTCCTGCAGCCCAACTGATAGCTCCCGACCACGCCACTACGCGTCAGCAATGTCCAACGCGCCAGCGATCTCCAACGCGCCAGCGATCTCCAACGCGCCAGCGTGATCCTTCGCCTGCGCACAAGCGCTCTCCAACGCGCCCGCGCGCCCTCACATCGGATCTCCGAAGGTCTCCTGCGCGCCCACGCGCTAACTCGCCTGTGCGCAGCCGATCGCCTTCTCGGCCTACGCGCCATCGCTCGCCAACGCGCCATCGCTCGCCAACGCGCCATCGCTCGCCAACGCGCCATTGCTCCCCTGCACGCCGTCGTTCTCCCGGCCGCCAGCACTCTCCCCTACAACCGCGCGCCCATGTGCACCCTCACCTGCGCGCCCACGCGCACCCTCACCTGCGCGCCCACTCGCCCACGCGCTCTCTCGCCTACTCGCACACGCGCCCGCGCTTTCATCTCCGCGCGCCAACGTTTGCCCGCGCGCAAACCTGCGATTTTACCATCACGCGAGCGCCAGCGCGACCACGACCACGATTCCCGCCGAGTTTCGCAGCACGGGCAACCTTGCTAGTCCTCGGGAGTGGTGCGTACTTCCAGATCATTGTCGTCACAATCTCCACCTCGTAAGTGCAGAGCAGCGGTCTTGCAGGAGGAGGAAGGTTCTTCAGAGAGGTCTAGGCAACACCCTTCTTCTTTTCAGGCAGGCCCTCTGGTATCCACTCCTAAGGATTGCCCGATCCCCTTTCCTCCAGCGGGAGTCGCTGACACCGAGTCTGTCAGCCGTCAGCCTTCAGCCTTGGTTCGAGTCTCTGATCAAAGCGGTCGTCCAGGCTGTTAAGCCGGCCCTCGTTGATCTAGGCCTCAAACCAACGGCAGCCTCGTCCCCGCTGAAGAGAAGGAGAGGAGTGGACTTCGTGGTAATTTCTCCTAGGGTCAAACTGGCTCCCAAGAAGTCCATCAGGAAGGCCCCTTCCCCCCCTCAGACGGTTTCTCCTTCCCCTGTGGACGAAGCCTTTCCGTCCTCAGGAGAGTCCAGCGAGGTGGGACATTCTCCCACGGCACCAATGGGAGGAACCCCACCTCGAGTAGGAGAATCATCTCGTGTGGGAGCAGCGAGGGGCCCTCAGACTTCTTTACTGGAGTCCTGTATTCTTCCTAGGAGGGAGCCCAAGGACTCGAAGACTGTCCCTAAGTCTTCATCTCGGATTCGACCAGAGCCAGCAAGACCCCAGGAGAACGTCCGCGTGTCCCCCCAAGTAGAGCAGCTGGGGACAGAAGACTTTGCTGCCAGTCCATAAGGAGGAGAGCTGCATGAGTCGGAGCATGCCTTCTGGCAGGTCCTGAGTCTGATGGGGCAACTCAACAGGTTCGAGGACCCGGAGACCGCCCCTCGCGAAGGCAAGGATACGGTTCTGGACCAAGTCTACGGCACTCAAAAACCTCCGAAGTCCAGTGCGGCTCTGCCCTGGTCCCAGGGGGTTAAGAGCGCCAGAGACAAGGTTGAGAGCCAGCTCTCCGAACTCGCCTCCTCCAGCCGTTCCCCTGCCGGCAACAAACTCCTCCCAACTCCTCGCGTGCAGCAAAGGAGGTTTTTCAATATTAAACTTAGCCGGTGATTATATAAGCTGCAGCTCTGCTGCCCGACAGAAAAACTCTACGTTCAAAATCCGCCAGCGATCGCTATGCAGGTAGGGGGTGTACTTCAACAGCGCCATCTGTCGTGCAGGTACTCAGTACTCAATGTAAACACAGAACTCAATTTTCTCTCTGTCGTGCCACCGGCAAGACCTACTAAATTCGCTGTTGCTTACTGGATTGGTTTTCACATATTTTGGTGAAGTACACATTTCTAGTTTTGAGCTTTCGCTTTGCAGACGTTATCTTCAATACATCCTTGCATTCTTTTATTGATTTTGGATTATTTGTTGACGACTTTGGATAGATTTTGAATTCCCCTTTGACTAATTCAAAATGGCTGACCCTTCTCAAGTCCCTAAATTCAGGAAATGTAATGCTAGGGACTGTTCAAGGCGTCTTCCGAAGGCCTCTATCGATCCTCACACCGTTTGTTCCAATTGTCGGGATAAGACCTGTCAATTGGAAGATCGATGTGAGGAATGCGTTGGGCTTTCGGAATTCGATTTCATCGAATTCCAGAAATACACACGTAGGCTAGAGAGAGATAGAGTCAGGAGAAGTTCATCTCGCTCCGTTGAATTTTCCTCTCCTCATGCCCCACAACCTATTCCTTCCCCTGTAGTGGTTGCTCCTGATCCCCCTTCTAGCACTCAACAACCTTCGATGGCAGATATGATGCGTGCCATCCAGGCTCTGGGTGAGAGAGTCGAGTCATTGGCGAGTGACCGTAACCAACTCATGGCAGACGTCAAGGAGTTGAAGTGTAAGAGTGCAGTGGGTAGTGACAAAGTGAGTGGTAGTGTTGTGGAAAGTGTTGTAGATAGTGTTGCGCTTGAGGGTTCGTCTGTTCGTGCCTGTCGTCCTCCCAGTCCGGGACCTCTTGCAAGCTCCCAAGCCCAGGGGAGAAGCAATGTCGTACGACCAAAGGGTTCGAGAGGCTTTAATCAGCGAACAGACGTTCCCTCCGTGGTTTCGGGCGTATCTAACCAAGATCGCCCCACCCACACGAAGACGAGAGAGCCCATTTATTCCTCGTCTGCGGAAGAGGTTTCTCGAAAGAAACCATGGACCAAGGTCTCGCGGCCTCTTAAGCGCAAGTTGGTCCCTTCCGCGCAAGTCCAACGGCCCAGTTGTAGCCACTGGGTCAGTTCGGACTCGCTGCAGTCTTCCGATGACTGCTCACCTCCTAAGAGAGGCAAAGCGGTACCGCATCAGGCAGTAACACCGTCTGTTGCCGCACCTGCTACTGTAGACCCTAAGTGGTCTTTGCTGCAGACCATGCAGTCACAGTTAACGTCATTGATGCAGGACTTTCGTGCGGAGAAGGTTGACGCTGCACCAACCTCTAGCCTACAACCACCCACGGTTGTGCGTTCAGTGGACGCTGAGGCTACCTTCTCCCGCACTCCAGCTGTGAGAGTCCCGCCACCCATGCGTTCCAGTGTACCCTGCCAGCCGCATGTTGACGTTCAGCGACGCACGGAACCTTCCGTTGACGTTCGCGAGTTACAACAACAACCTAAGTTGTTTTGTTTTGACGCGGTGCGTCAACCTCCGCAACCCAGTGTGGTTACCACTACTCGCCCACAGCAGACTAGACAGTCTGGAGTAGACGCTTTGCGCCCCCGCGCTGCTATGGTTGTTGCCAGTTCACAGACTGGGCAACAGTTCCATGACGTTGCGTCCGGTTCAGTCACGCATGCACCCGTGCTGCCGGACTCAGCTGACCAGCCGATTCCTACTCCTTTGCCGCTTCCTCCTCAGTTTTCAGATGATGGACTCTCTGATGATGACGACGCTGCACACATTGACGACCCGCATACGGACATCGACGAACCCAAGACCACGCAACCCTCCTTGGACTTTAGAAAAGTTCTTGCTTTGTTCAAGGAGATGTTTCCTGATCAGTTTGTGCCTGCGGCTCCACGCTCTCCTCCGTCTGAGTTCGCTTTAGGCACGCAGTCATCAGCGCCTGCCTTCACGAAACTCGTCCTCGCCCGCTCGTCCAAGAGAGCTTTACGAGTTTTAGGGGATTGGATGCAGTCCAAAAAGAACCTTGGGAAGACAGCATTTACGTTTCCCCCTGCGAGACTCTCTTCCAGATCGAGCGTCTGGTATGCCACGGGAGAAGTTCTCGGCTTGGGAGTTCCTGCCTCTGCCCAGGGCGACTTCTCAAGTCTAGTAGACTCTCCCCGCAGGCTGGCCATGAGACGCTCTAAGATTTGTTGGTCTCCTTCAGACTTAGACCATCTGTTGAAAGGAGTGTTTAGAGCCTTCGAGGTCTTTAACTTTTTGGACTGGTGTCTGGGAGCTTTGAGCAGGAAGATCTCCCCTTCTGACAAGGAAGCTTCCTTGCTCATTATGTCCTGTATGGACAAGGCCATACGTGACGGATCCAGTGAGCTTGCGGCTTCGTTTGTTTCCGGGGTCCTCAAGAAACGGGAAAACCTTTGCTCTTTCTTGTCAGCTGGAGTAACACCGTGTCAGAGATCGGAACTTTTGTTTGCCCCTCTCTCAAAGTGCCTTTTCCCAGAGGACTTGATAAAGGAGATTGCTGCCTCCTTGATTCAAAAAGACACTCATGACCTGGTTGCGTCCTCTGCCCGCAAAGCCACCCCTTTGCTTACCTTGTCTAGACCCAGGATGGACACTCCAGCGTCCAGATTCATTCCGCCCTTTCGTGGCAGAGCCTCCAGCAGAGGAGGTGCTCGTGCCGAAGGGAGACGTGGGAAGAAGAAAGGTACCAAGTCCTTTAAGGGCAGAGTCTGACTGCCACCTTCTTCAGACAGCAGTGGGAGCCAGACTCAAGAACTTCTGGCAGACCTGGGAGAAAAGGGGCGCAGATGCACAATCTGTGAAGTTGCTCAGAGAAGGGTACAAGATCCCGTTTGTACGCAAACCCCCTCTAGCAACGTCTCCCATCGATCTCTCTCCCAGGTACAGAGAGGAGGACAAGAGACTAGCTTTGAAGCAAGAGGTGTCTCTCTTACTAGAAAAGGGAGCGGTAGTCAAAGTCCGGGACCATCAATCCCCGGGCTTCTACAACCGTCTCTTCTTAGTGGTAAAGAAGACAGGAGGGTGGAGGCCGGTGCTAGACGTCAGTGCGCTGAATGTCTTTGTCACAAAGCAGACGTTCGCCATGGAGACCACAAAGTCTGTTCTAGCAGCGGTCAGGAAGGAAGACTGGATGGTCTCTTTAGACCTAAGGGACGCTTACTTTCACGTCCCCATCCACCCAGAATCCCAACCTTTTCTGAGATTCGTTTACGAAAAGGTTGTCTACCAATTTCAAGCCCTGTGCTTTGGCCTAAGCACAGCTCCTCTTGTATTTACGAAGCTGATGAGGAATATTGCCAAATTCCTGCATTTAGCGGATATCAGAGCCTCCCTCTATTTGGACGACTGGCTTCTAAGAGCTTCTTCCAGTCGTCGCTGTCTGGAGAATCTAAAGTGGACTCTAGATCTGACCAAGGAATTGGGTCTCCTGGTCAATATGGAAAAGTCCCAACTGGTCCCATCCCAAACTATAGTGTACTTAGGGATGGAGATTCACAGTCAAGCTTTTCGGGCTTTTCCGTCGGCCCCCAGAACAAGTCAAGCCCAAGGATGCATCCAGAACATGCTAAAGAAGGAACGATGTTCAGTCAGACAGTGGATGAGTCTGATAGGGACGCTTTCATCCCTGGAACAGTTCATTTCGTTAGGGAGACTGCACCTCCGTCCCCTTCAATTTCACCTAGCTGTTCACTGGAAAAAGGACAAGACGCTAGAAGCGGTCTCGATCCCCATTTCCGAGAAGATGAAGTCATCACTGACTTGGTGGAAGGACAACATCAACCTCAGAGAGGGTCTGCCCCTGGCTGTTCAGACCCCCAACCATGTTCTCTTCTCGGACGCATCGGACACGGGCTGGGGTGCGACATTAGACGGTCGGGAATGCTCGGGAACTTGGAACTCGAATCAAAGAACGTTACATATCAACTGCAAGGAGCTACTGGCAGTTCATCTGGCCTTGAAAAGCTTCAAGTCCCTCCTTCAAGGCAAGGTGGTGGAGGTGAACTCAGACAACACCACGGCCTTGGCGTACATCTCCAAGCAAGGAGGGACCCATTCTATGACGTTGTACGAGATCGCAAGGGACCTCCTCACCTGGTCAAGAGATCTAAACCTTTCTCTAGTAACGAGGTTCATTCAAGGCAACATGAATGTCATGGCGGATTGCCTCAGTCGGAAGGGTCAAATCATTCCAACAGAATGGACCCTACACAAGGATGTGTGCAAGAGACTATGGGCCACATGGGGCCAACCTACCATAGATCTCTTTGCAACCTCGATGACCAAGAGGCTCCCAATTTATTGCTCACCTATCCCGGACCCAGCAGCAGTTCATATAGATGCCTTTCTACTGGATTGGTCCCATCTAGACCTTTATGCATTCCCCCCGTTCAAGATTGTCAACAAGGTACTGCAGAAGTTCGCCTCTCACGAAGGGACAAGGTTGACGTTAGTTGCTCCCCTCTGGCCCGCGAGAGAATGGTTCACCGAGGTACTTCAATGGCTGGTGGACGTTCCCAGAACTCTTCCTCTAAGAGTGGACCTTCTACGTCAGCCACACGTAAAGAAGGTACACCCAGGCCTCCACGCTCTTCGTCTGACTGCCTTCAGACTATCGAAAGACTCACTAGAGCTAGAGGCTTTTCGAAGGAGGCAGCCAGGGCGATTGCTAGAGCAAGGAGGACATCCACTCTTAGAGTCTACCAGTCGAAGTGGGAAGTCTTCCGAAACTGGTGCAAGTCGGTATCAGTATCCTCGACCAGTACCTCTGTAACCCAAATAGCTGACTTCCTATTATACCTGAGGAAGGAAAGATCTCTTTCAGCTCCCACTATCAAAGGTTACAGAAGCATGTTGGCAGCAGTCTTCCGTCACAGAGGCTTAGATCTTTCTAACAACAAAGATCTACAGGACCTCCTTAAGTCTTTTGAGACCTCGAAGGAGCGTCGTTTGGCTACACCGGGTTGGAATTTAGACGTGGTACTAAGATTCCTTATGTCAGAAAGGTTCGAGCCACTACAATCAGCCTCCTTTAAAGATCTCACATTAAAGACTCTTTTCCTCGTTTGCTTAGCAACAGCTAAAAGAGTCAGTGAGATACACGCCTTCAGCAGGAACATCGGATTTTCATCTGAAACGGCTACATGTTCTTTACAGCTTGGTTTTCTAGCCAAAAACGAGCTACCTTCTCGTCCTTGGCCGAAATCGTTCGATATTCCAAGCCTTTCAAATTTGGTTGGAAATGAACTAGAAAGAGTCTTATGCCCTGTTAGAGCTCTTAAGTTCTATTTAAGACGAACTAAACCTTTACGAGGACAGTCAGAAGCTTTATGGTGTGCTATTAAGAAACCTTCTTTACCTATGTCAAAGAATGCAGTTTCCTATTATATCAGACTGTTGATACAAGAAGCTCATTCCCATCTGAATGAGGAAGACCATGCTTTGCTGAAGGTAAGGACACATGAAGTTAGAGCTGTCGCAACTTCAGTGGCCTTTAAACAAAATAGATCTCTGCAGAGTATAATGGACGCAACCTATTGGAGAAGCAAGTCAGTGTTCGCGTCTTTTTATCTTAAAGATGTCCAGTCTCTTTACGAGAACTGCTACACCCTGGGACCATTCGTAGCAGCGAGTGCAGTAGTGGGTGAGGGCTCAACCACTACATTCCCCTAATTCCATAACCTTTTTTAATCTTTCTCTTGAAATGTTTTTTATTGTTATTTTGGGTTGTCCGGAAGGCTAAGAAGCCTTTCGCATCCTGGTTGATTTGGCGGGTGGTCAAATTCTTTTCTTGAGAAGCGCCTAGATTAGAGGTTTTGATGAGGTCCTGTAGTATGGGTTGCAACCCTTGATACTTCAGCTCCTAGGAGTCGCTCAGCATCCTAAGAGGATCGCGAGGCTCAGTAAGGAAGACGTACTTAAAAAAGGCAGAGTAATTGTTCAAGTCGACTTCCTTACCAGGTACTTATTTATTTTATGTTTGTTATTTTGAATAACTGCTAAAATGAAATACAAAATCCTTAGCTCATAATAATGTAAACAATTAATGCTGGTCTCTACCCACCCCCCTGGGTGTGAATCAGCTTATATAATCACCGGCTAAGTTTAATATTGAAAAATGTTATTTTTATTAATAAAATAAATTTTTGAATATACTTACCCGGTGATTATATATTAAAGGACCCTCCCTTCCTCCCCAATAGAGACCCAGTGGACCGAGGAGAAAATTGAGTTCTGTGTTTACATTGAGTACTGAGTACCTGCACGACAGATGGCGCTGTTGAAGTACACCCCCTACCTGCATAGCGATCGCTGGCGGATTTTGAACGTAGAGTTTTTCTGTCGGGCAGCAGAGCTGCAGCTTATATAATCACCGGGTAAGTATATTCAAAAATTTATTTTATTAATAAAAATAACATACTTCGAGAACATGGGGGTCTTGTTTAGCTCTTCCTCTCCACCATTCTGTGGAAGAGCTCTCCAGGGGAATTTCTCTCGAGAAACTCTCCGCCCGGCAGGTGACATTCTCGGCTACAGAGATCTTGAGCCAGGAGGTCGCAAAGTGTGCCATGCAGGCCACTTCGTGGCTGGATATCTGGCTGGGGTCTCTGGGCATCCTGTTGCGATGCGAGGACTTGTCCAAGGAGAGCACCAGGAAGGCCATGGAGACTTTTCTCCTCTCGGGCACTCGCACCATTGAGTTTCTGGCTCACCAAGTTTCGAACTTGTGGGCAAACTCAATCTTGAAGCGTCGTGATGCGGTGACTGAGAGGTTCCATGCGAAGGTCCCAGCCGTGGATGTCTGCAGGCTCAGACACTCTTCCATCCTTGGAAAGAGCCTGTTTGAGCCCAAGGATGTGGAATGGAGAGCTGAGAGGTGGAGGAAGTCGAATCACGATTCTCTCCTCCAAAGGGCTCTTACATCCAGACCCTACAAGCCTCCAGCACCTCAACAACAACAGCCTCGTCAGTCTAGGACATCAAAACCGGCTCCGGCAGCAAAGGCAAAGGTGACCAAACAGCAGCCCTTTCCCATCAAGGACAGGAAGGGTGGGAAGTCCTCCAGGGGAGGAAAGAATCCTAGAGGGAGTGGCTGAGGCTGCAAACGCTAGGATTGGCAATCCCCTTGCGTGTCCACCAGTGAGGGGGATGCCTGCAGAGTTGCGCGTTCAGGTGGCAGCAACTCGGGGCCGATTCCTGGACGATCTCTGTGATCAGCCAAGGATATCGCGTCCCGTTCACGACATCTCTTCCTCCCCTGACAGCGAATCCAGTGTCGTTGAGCTCCTATGCCATGGGATCGGCAAAGGGGCTAGCCCTTCGGGCAGAAGTCGAGACTATGCTCAAGAAGGATGCTCTCCAAGAGGTCGTCGACGGCTCCCCAGGCTTCTTCAGTTGACTCTTTCTTGTAAAGAAGGCGTCTGGAGGCTGGAGACCCGTCATCGACCTCTCAGCCCTGAACAAGTTTGTCAAACAAACTCCGTTCAGCATGGAGACAGCAGACACGGTCAGACTTGCAGTGAGACCGCAAGACTTCATGTGCACACTGGATCTAAAGGACGCGTACTTCCAGATCCCAATCCCTCCGTCTTCCAGGAAGTACTTGAGATTCAGCCTAGACAACAAGATCTACCAGTTCAAGGTGCTGTGTTTCGGTCTCTCCACAGCACCGCAGGTGTTCACCAGAGTGTTCACCCTGATATCTTCGTGGGCACACAGGATCGGCATCCGTCTTCCAGGAAGTACTTGAGATTCAGCCTAGACAACAAGATCTACCAGTTCAAGGTGCTGTGTTTCGGTCTCTCCACAGCACCGCAGGTGTTCACCAGAGTGTTCACCCTGATATCTTCTTGGGCACACAGGATCGGCATCCGTCTCCTTTGCTATCTGGACGACTGGCTGATCCTAGCAGACTCGGAGTCGACCCTTCTTCGACACCGAGACAAGCTTCTGGGACTTTGCCAAGATCTAGGGATCATGGTAAATCTCGAGAAGTCTTCTGTGCTTCTATCTCAACGACTGTTATATCTAGGCATGATATTGGACACCAATCTCCACAAACCCTTTCCATCAGACGACAGGATAGCAAGGCTGAGGAGGGTCCCAGAACCTTTCCTCAGACGGGAAGAGCTTCCAGCCCAATCTTGGTTACGTCTTCTAGGTCACCTTTCCTCCCTGGCCCGTCTAGTTCCAAACGGCCGCCTCAGGATGAGATCCCTGCCATGGCGACTCAAGTCCCGGTGGATTCAAGGCCACGATTCCCTGGACTTTCTGGTCCCCATAGGGCCTGCGGAACGGACGGATCTGCAGTGGTGGTTGACCGACGGAAACATTCGAAAGGGAGTGGATCTTCTCGTCCTCCCCCCGGATTTTATGCTGTTCTCGGACGCGTCAAAAGAAGGGTGGGGGGCCCACGTTCTGAACCACAGGATCTCAGGCCGGTGGTCAGAATCAGAAAAGTACCTCCACATCAATCTGTTAGAGATGAAGGCCATATATCTGGCCCTTCAACAGTTCCAACAGACCCTGGCGGGTCACTCTGTGGTGGTGATGAGCGACAACACCACAGTAGTGGCTTACTATATATCAACAAGCAGGGAGGTACCTTTTCACAACAGCTATCCCATCTTGCAGTAGAGATTCTGAGATGGGCCAAGTCCACTCGATACCACTATCAGCTCGCTTCATTCTGGGCAAAAGGAATGTGCTCGCTGACAGTCTGAGCAGAGCTTCGCAGATAGTGAGTACCGAGTGGTCTTTGGATCCTCTAGTAGCCAACAAAGTCCTGACTTTGTGAGGTTCCCCAACAGTGGACCTGTTCGCGACAGCCTTGAACTTCAAGCTTCCGCTGTACTGTTCCCCAGTCCCGGACCCCAAGGCACTCTGGCAAGATGCCTTCCATCTCTCCCCTCGATGCCACTATTCCAGCAATAGTGGTGTTTCTTGTGTATCTGCGGGAGGAAATGCGCCTTTCGGTCTTGGCGGTGATAGGCTATGGCTCAGCCTTAAGCCTGGCCTTTATGCTGAAAGGATTGGACATTTCTTCTTCGCTGTAACTTTCCTTGCTTATACGAAGCTACGAACTTACCTGCCCTCAGTCGGAAGTGAGACCTCCTCCATGGAACGTGGTTCGGGTTCTCAGGGCTCTTAAGAGACCTCCGTTCGAACTATTACGCCAGGCTTCAGATCGTCACCTGACTTGGATGACGGTGTTCCTGCTCGCTCTAACTTCTGCCAAGCGTGTCAGTGAACTTCATGGTCTCTCGTACGACGTCGCCCATTCAAGGGGATGGGGGGAGGTAACATTCAGGTTCGTCCCTGAGTTTGTTGCCAAGACTCAAATTCCTGGGGTTCCGGACCCACGGTTCGACTCCTTCAGGGTTTCGAGTCTTCGTTCTGTAACAGATGACCCAGACCATCTCCTACTATGCCCAGTAAGGAGTCTGAGGCTCTATCTTAAAAGAACAGCTGCAGTCCGTCCTCGCGTGCAAGCCCTGTTTGTGAACACGGGAAGGACGAAGAGGAGGGTCACCAAGAATACCATTTCAGCTTGGATTCGAAGGGTCATCCATCATTCCCTGATTCCAGACCCTCCTCCGTCACGTTGCCCTAGAGCACACGATGTCAGAGGCATCGCAATGTCCCTGGCATTCAAGAGAAATTTCTCTGTGACGCAGGTGCTACAAGCTGGGGTCTGGAAGCGTCAAACGACCTTCACAGCCCACTACCTGCAGGACGTGACCCACAGGAGCCTCGATACGTTTTCTATTGGCCCTGTGGTGGCTGCACAACAGCTGGTCCTACCTCAGGCTCCGTAATGGACAGGTAGCAGAAGGTTGAGGGCATTGTTACCTGGTTTTAGACAGCATGAATGAAAAAGTATGTCTGGCCCTTACTCTCTTGGGGAAAGCAGCATCCTGGGTTGCCATTTGACCCAGTTTTGTTGGCCTTGGCTCAGGGCGTGTCTGTTGACAGGTTGGAGACTCAACAGTTTACTTTCTGAGCTTATGAAGCCGGGAACATGGAGAGGATTGGAAAGGACACTTTGCTAGCCTCTTCATGGATTGACTAGTGGTCTGAATCTGTTGGTTTATGCCCGACAATTAGGATTTCTCAGACCTGGATAAGAGGAAAGCCTTTAAGACTGTCTTGCTTTCCGGAATGAGGGCTGTTGAGTTCCTTGTTCACAACGTAGTCAATCAGTAGGCAAACTGAATTTTGAAAAGGTATGACTGTCATTTCAGAATTCCACCGGCAAGTGCCGAAGAGAGAAGCATTCTGTTATCAGTGGAGGGTCTTTCCCTGTTTTGCATGGAAGACATTGATGCAGTTGTAGAGTGCTGGAGGAAGGCAAGTCAAGACTCCCTTTGCCATAAGCCGATGGCATCTCACCCCCATTCTTTGGCCCCTTCTACACCTTGGCTATCTCCTGTCCAGCACCAGGCGCACAAGAAGGCGGGTGGGGCTTCTAAGCACTCTGACGTGAAAAAGCCAAACCCTTAACAACCGTTTTATGGCAAGAGGGAGAGGAGGAAGAAGTAGCAAACATGATCGTTTTCGCTTCGGCGTCCAATCCTTCTGCCTTACCACTGGAGGTAATATGCCTAAAACACAGGTGGCAGATATGGGAGATCCTTTGGGGCCGAACCTTGGATGGTCTCAATCCTGCAAGCTGGGTACCATGCCTCATTCACTCTCTCACCCTCTTCTGACTTAGCATCTTATGATATCATATTTCTTTGCGAAGGGATCAGCGAAGGATTTTGTCCTTCAGGCTTAAGTTCAGACATTATTGGAAAAGGGCCCTGACTAAGAGGTCCTCAATGGATCTCCAGGCTTCTACAGTCAATTCTTTTGTGTAAAAAAGGCATCTGGAGGATGGAGTCCAGTCATCAATCTGTCAGCCCTGAACGGACAAAGAATCTAGTGCTTGTGAGCTCCTTTGCAATGGGATCAGCAAAGGGGCAGGCCCTGTGGGCCAAGGTCCAGACCATGTTGGAGAAGGGTCCTCTCCAGGAGGTCCTCGATGGGTCCCCAGGCTTCTTCAGTCAACTCTTTCTTGTGAAAAAGGCGTCTGGAGGCTGGAGACCAGTCATCGATCTCTCGGCGCTGAACAAGTTTGTCAAGCAAACTTCGTTTAGCAGGGAGTCGGCAGACACGGTCAGACTAGTGATAAGGCCACAGGACTTCATGTGTACACAGGATCTAAAGAACGCATACTTCCAGATCCCAGTCCATCCGTCTTCAAGGAAGTATGTAAGATTCAACATTGACGACAAAATATACAAGTTCAAGGTGCTGTGCTTTGGCCTTTCCACAGCACCTTAGGTCTTCACAAGAGTGTTTGCCCTAATGTCATCCTGGGCACACGGGCTCAGCATCCGTCTCCTTCGTTATCTGGACGACTGGCTGATCCTAGCAGACTTGGTGGCAACCCTTCTTCAGCACCGTGACAAACTTCTGAGGCTTTGACAAGATCTGGGGATCATGGTAAACCTTGAGAAGTCATCCCTGCTTCCCACTCAAAGACTGATATACCTGGGCATAATATTAGACACCAAATTGCACAAAGCCTTCCCATCAGACGACAAGATAGCGAGGTTGAGAAAGATCCCAAGACCTTTTCTCTGACGAGAAGAACTCACAGCCCAGGTGTTCTTAGAAGACACCTATCATTGAGAAAAAGACAGACCTTGGATGGTGGCTGGCAGATGAGAATCTACTGAAGGGTGGCGATCTTTTCGTCCTTCCTCCCGATTTGATGCTGTTTTTGGAGGCATCAAATGAAGGATGGGGGGCCCACATGCTGCACCACATGGCCTCAGGCCTTTGGTCAGAGTCCAAAAAGTACCTTCACATAAATCTCCTAGAGATGAAGGCCCTCTATCTGGTCCTTCAAGAGTTCCATCTGTTCCTGGCGGGTCACTCGGGGGTGGTGATGAGCGACAACACCACGGTAGTGGCTTACATAAAAAAGCATCCCATCTAGCAGTAGAGATACTGAGATTGGCAGTAGTCCACTTGGTCTGAGTATCAGCTCGCTTCATTCCCAGCATAAGGAATGTTCTCACCAACAACCTGAGCAGAGCATTGCAGGTAGTGGGTTCTGAATGGTCTTTGGATCATCTAGTAGTCAACAAAGTCCGGACTTTGTGTGATTCTCTGACTGGATCTGTTCGCAACGGCCCTGAACTTCAGGCTCCCGCTGTACTGCTCCCCAGTCCCAGACCCCAAGGCTTTCAGGCAAGATGTGCTCCAACAATGGTGGGACAACATCGACGTTTACGCATTTCGCCTGTTCTGTGTGCTGAGAGGACAGAATGATTTCATGACCTTCTGCTGCTCCTGACGGAACTTCCAAGAGAAATTCCTTCACGACACAATCTATTCAGACAACCACATGTCAACATCTACCACAAGGCAGTAGCTTTGCTACGTCTTCATGCCTGTAGACTATCCAACATCTCACTCAGAAAGGATTTTTGTAACAGGTTGGGAAGAGGATGTCTGGATACCTGCGAAAGTCATCAGCTTCAGTCTACAAGGCGAAGTGGAACATCTTCTATGTTTGGTGTCTTGGAAGGGGTCTCTATTCACTCGATGCTACTATCCCAGCAATAGCGGAGTTCCTCATGTATTTGCGGGAAGAAATGCTCCTTTCAGTTTCAGCAATTAAAGGCTATCGCTCATCCTTGAGTCTCGCCTTTAAACTGAAAGGAATGGACATTTCCTCATCACTAGAACTTTCCCTCCTCATACGAAGTTATGACCTTACCTTTCCTCAGTCGGAAGTGAGACCTCCCCAATGGAACGTGGTTAGATCCCTAAAGGAACCTCCGTACAAACCATTACACCAGGCAACAAAACGCCACCTAACTTGGAAGATGGTGTTCCTGCTCGCCTTGGCCTCGGCCAAACGAGTTAGTGAACTTCATGGTGTCTCGTATGACGTCGCCCATTCAAGGGGATGGGGAGAGGTATGCTTCAGCTTCGTCCCTGAGTTTGTTGCAAAGACTCAGAATCCTGGGGTTTCGGATCCTAGATTCGACTCCTTTCGAGTAACAAGTCTCCGCTCTGTAACTGATGACCCAGATCATCTGTTACTATGCCCAGTAAGATGTTTGAGGCGTTTCCTCAAGAGAACAGCAGCAGCTCGGCCCAGAGTGCCCTCACTTTTCTTCGGCATGGGCAGAAACAAGAGGAGGATCATGAAAAACACAATCTTCGCATAGATTCGCAGGGTCATTGACCTTGCTCTGAATCCCGCTTCTCCTCCATCACGTCGTCTCAGAGCTTACGATGTTAGGGGCGTAGCTACATCTTAGCTTTCAATAAGAACTACTCTGACGCAGGTATTGCAAGCGGGCGTGTGGAAACACCAAACTACTTTCACAGCCCACTACCTACAAGACGTGGCACTCAGGAACCTCAATACATTCTCTATTGGTCCTGTGGTGGCTGCACAACAGCTGGTTTAAGCTCCTCATTGGACAATTAGCAGAAGTTTGGGGGCATTGATTACCCGGGTTTTAGTCTGAATGAATGAAAAGGAATATCTGGCTTTTTTCCTTTCTTCATCCTCCCCTCCCTTGGGGAAATCAGCAGCCTGGGTCCTCTGCACAAGTTGACCTCAAACCACTGCAGGTAAACCATTGCTCCCTTGTGTAACTTAGTATTGTCCCAATACTGTTACGTCCCCATACCCTGGCGAGGTGGTATTGGTAATGTCTTGGTCTCCTCAGATATTTCCTGCAAGACTCAGAATAACTTTTACCTTGACAGTCACATTGCTAGTACTTCATCACATAAAGCTTGGGTAGGCAGTAAGCCACATTTATCAGGTTAGCGAGGTGTTAGTGTCTCCTTATTTGCACACTAACCTGCACAATAAGGAGTACCCCTGATAAGGCCAAAGCCAGATTGGCAGGGACATCCACCCTCCTAATGGGTGAGTCACCCCTATAGATAGCGATAGTTTGTATTCCAGTTACGGAGCAAATGACAAATTTGGAAGTGATTTGTATATTTTCTAATGATGCAAACCTTAGCTATCTATACATACGTGCCCGCCAACCCTGTCCCCCGTCAAAGTCCTACCTCCAAGCAAAATGAAGCTCAGTCACAGGTGTGTGAGTGAGAGGTGTAGCTACCTACCCTCACCCTACCCCTTGCTAACTAGCGGGATGGATAGTTAACCCTCGCTAAATTCTAATGGCTCGTCCTTTCAGCTTTGCCAAAAGTAATTTGTTTCGTAACTAAAATAAAAACCACGCTATTTAATATGGGTAATTACTTTCGGCGTAGCTGAAAGGACGAGCCATTAGAATTTTAACGAGGGTTTACTACCCCACCGCTAGTTAGCGGGGGGTAGGGAGGGGTAGCTTGCTACCCCCCCCCCCTCACACACACCTGTGCTGAGTTCACTTTGCTCTCGGCTCGGGTGCTAGACGGACGTGTCTGCTGTCACCCTCGCCTACTCTGACAGCCATTAATCTTTGTTTGCTTTTTCTTTTTGACAGAGTGTTTGGAAGTTGGCCTCTGCGATGCGAAAGTGTCCTGGTTTACCTGACCGCCCTTGTGGAACTTACATGTCGGCGGTCGACACGGACCCACACACATTGTGTCCTTACTGTAGGGGCCAATGGTGTGATAGAGATAATGTATGTGGTGAGTGTAGGGAGTGGTCTACCTCTCAATGGGAGAGGTTTTCCCGGCACCGGAAGAAGTCCAGGCGGGCTATTTCTCCTTCAAGGGCTTCCTTGAAGAGAGAAAATCCCAAGGACTCTTCCTCCGTAGCCCAAACCTCCTCCGAAGCTCCCACTCGATTGGTCTCTTCCGAGAGGCCGTCGAGTGGTAGCGTAGGCCGCATTTCTGTTAACCGATCTCGGGGTTTGGGAGAGGGAGTTGACTCCCATAGCGAGGCAGTTCCTCCTCCTCCCCCGGGGGAGGATTTAAATGTAAATGTTTCTAATAATGATCTGTTACAGCTTTGGGCTTCCTTGGGGCTTCGGGGCTCGCCCTCCAAGGAAGCCCTGTTTGACATAATCAGGTTAGGAGCAGCTGTCAAACAGTCGCCGACTTTAGCAGAGGTTGATCCTCTGTCTATCGTCGACGTTGTTGTGGCAGAGGCTTTTGATGAGTTGTTTCAAACCTCTGCTCCTGAAGTTGCTGATGTAGGTGAAGGCTTAGTTCCCCCCTCTGAACATCCTTCGAGGGAGGAACTAAGTCCAACGGTCTCTCCTGCGGGTGATTCTCCCCCTCGGGGGAGTTCACTGACAGAGAATCCTCTTCGGAGGACTGTTGACGGTCAGCCTGCTGACCCCACGGCTCCCAGAGGGCGTATAAGGAGGAAAGCTCGCCTTCCCCTTCGCCGTAAAGGCCTTCTTTCACCTCACAAGGGTGTTAGGAGGCGCCTCTTCGGTTCGTCGTCTTCGCAGTCCGCTGAAGAGGAACCTCGCCGTCGTTCACCGACTGTTCCAGCTGCATCCCTGGACCTCTCCGCAGATCGTTAGCGATCTCCTTCACCTGCCAAACCTTCTGACCTGCCGTCGCTGTTCCTGGCCGCTGATGCGTTGTGGGCACCCACGCATCCCGTTATCAAACGGGCAACGGTCCCTTCGGGGCAAAAGGGACTTTCTCACATTGTGACAAAGTCCCTTAAGCGCCAGGTATCCCCTGCGTGCCAATGTTCTCCTGCGCGCCAGCGCGCAATTGCGTGCAAGCGCTCTCCAGCTGCTGTTCAGGAGACAACGCACCAGCGATCACCAGTTCCAGAGACAACGCGCCAGCGCTCACCTGCGCGCCAACGATCTCCTGTGCGCCAGCGCTCACTTGCGCGCCCTCATCCTGATGCGCGCTATGCGCGCCCACGATCTCCTGTGCGCCAGCGCTCGCCTGCGCGCTAACAATCTCCTGCGCGCCAACGATCTCCTGCGCGACCACGATCTTCGGATCTGGGCGCAGGAGGGAAGATACCTTCTTCCACTGCTCGCCAGCGCTCTCCAACTCGCCATCATACGCCGACGCGCCATCGGACCCCGCCTTCTCGCCATCCTACACCTCCCATAGCGAGGCAGCTATTCCTCCTCCCCCGGGGAGGATTTAAATATTTCATCAAATGTAAATGTTTCTAATAATGATCTGTTACTGCTTTGGGCTTCCTTGGGGCTTCAGGGTTTGCCCTCCAAGGAAGCCCTGTTTGACATAATCAGGTTAGGAGCAGCTGTCAAACAGTCGCCGACTTTAGCAGAGGTTGATCCTCTGTCTATCGTCGACGCTGTTGTGGCAGAGGCATCTGATGAGTTGTTTCAAACCTCTGCTCCTGAAGTTGCTGATGTAGGTGAAGGCTTAGTTCCCCCCTCCGAACATCCTTCGAGGGAGGAACTAAGTCCAACGGTCTCTCCTGCGGGTGATTCTCCCCCTCGGGGGAGTTCACTGACAGAGACTCCTCTTCGGAGGACTGCTGACGGTCAGCCTGTTGACTCCACGGCCCCCAGAGGGCGAACAAGGAGGAAAGCTCGCCTTCCCCTTCGCCGTAGAGGCCTTCCTTCACCTCACAAGGGTGTTAGGAGGCGCCTCTTCGGTTCGTCGTCTTCGCATTCCGTCGGAGAGGAACCTCTCCGTCGTTCACCGACCGTTCCAGCTGCATCCCTGGACCTCTCCACAGATCGTTCGCAATCTCCTTCACCTGCCAGACCTTCTGACCTGCCGTCGCCGTTCCTGGCCGCTGATGCGTTGTGGGTGCCCACGCATTCCGTTATCAAACAGGCAACGGTCCCTTCGGGGCAAAAGGGACTTTCTCACATTGTGACAAAGTCCCTTAAGCGCCAGGTATCCCCTGCGCGTCAATGTTCTGCTGTGCGCAATTGCGCGCAAGCGCTCTCCAGCTGCTGTTCGGGAGACAACGCACCAGCGCTCACCTGCGCGCCAGTGCTCACCTGCGCGCCAACGATCTCCTGTGCGCCAACGATCTCCTGTGCGCCAGCGCTCACCTGCTCGCCAGCGTGCCACTGCACGCCCTCATCCTGATGCGCGCTATGCGCGCCCATGATTTCCTGCGCGCCAGCGCTCGCCTGCGCGCCAACGATCTCCTGCGCGTCCACGATCTTCGGATCTGGGCGCAGGAGGGAAGAAAGCTTCTTCCCCTGCTCGCCAGCGCTCTCCAACGCGCCATCATACGCCAACGCGCCATCGGACCCCGCCTGCTCGCCATCCTACACCTACGTGCGCAGTCACCATCACGCGCTCTGCGCGTTCTCCAGTGGCAGATATGCGCCCTCCTGCGCGCCCGCGCGCAAGGGATATATCCCCTGCACACGCGCGCCCAACGTTATCGCCCTCACGGGCTCATCGGGATCCTACGCGTCCACGCGCGCGCGAGCAATTGCCTCCGCACGCGCGAACGCTTATCCAGCCTGCTGCGCGCCCTCTGCTTTCTCCAGAACGCACCCCTGCGCGCCTGCGCGCCATCGCTCGCCCACGCGCCAACGCGCGCCATTGCTCGCCCACGTCCCAACGCGCGCCCTCGCCATCGCCATCGCCCCCGCACGAACAATCGCCTGCGCGCAATCCAGGCAAAATCCCATCACGCGATTTCCAGCGCGATTCCCAGCGCGAGGCCACAGGACAACGAGCGACCAGGTCATCGTCGGAGGGAGGGAGAACTTCGGATAGGTCCAGGAACTCTCCTTCTACTTTTTCCTTTCAGGCAGACCCTGTTTTGGTTTTTACTCCTAGGGATCGAACGATCCCCTTCCCTCCAGAGGGAGTCTCTGACAGCACTGCTGTCAGTAAGCAGCCCTGGTTTGGGTCCCTTGTCAGAGCTGTCATGCATGCCTTTAAGCCTGCTTTCTCTGAGCTGGGCCTCAAATCAGCGGCAGTTTCGACCCCCCTGAAGAGGAAGAGAGTAGTAGATGACGTGGTGACTTCTCCAAGGGCTAAGCTGGCTCCTCGGAAGTCTTTGAGGAAGGCTTCCTCCCCCCCAGACTTTCTCTCCCTCCCCTTCGGACGAGGATTTCCCGTCCTCAGGAGATTCACGTGAGGTGAGGCGTTCTCCCATCGCACCAATGGGAGAAACCCCACCTCGCGCAGAGAAGTCTTCTCGGGTAGGGGTGGAGAAGAGCCTCCCGCCATCGCTGTTGGAGTCCTGTATCCCTACCAGGAGGGAGTCGAAGGACTCTAAGACTGTCCCAAAGTCGTCCTCGAGGATGAGACCAGAGCCAGCCAAACCCACGGAGAACGTCCATGAGTCCCCCCAAGAAGAGCCTTTGGGGACAGGAGACTTTGCTGCCAGCCCTTCAGGAGGAGAGCTACAGGAGTCAGAGCATGCGTTCTGGTAGGTTCTGACCCTGATGAGGAATCTCAATGGGTTCGCAGACCCTGAGATTCCCCCTCGAGAGGGCAAGGACACGGTCCTGAACCGAGTCTTTGGCACTCAAAAACCCTCTAAGGTCAGCGTGGCTTTGCCTTGGTCCCAAGGGGTTAAGAGTGCCAGAGATAAGGTTGAGGGCCAGCTCTCCGAGCTTGCCTCCTCCAGCCATTTCACCGCCGGCAACAAACTCCTCCCGCCTCCTCGTGTCCATCAGAGGAGGTACTTTGAGATCATGGAGGAGTCTTGTTTAGCTCTCCCCTTACACCACTCTGTGGAAGAGCTTACCAGGGGAGTCCCTCTAGAGAGACTCTCCAACCGGCAAGTGTCTTTCTCGGCTACGGAGATCCTCAGTCAGGAGGTGGCAAAGCGTGCCATGCAGGCAACTTCATGGCTGGACATCTGGCTAGGGTCTCTCGGCATCCTGCTACGATCCGAGGACCTATCCAAGGAGAGTACCAGGAAAGCCTTGGAGACCTTCCTTCTTTCAGGCACTCGTACCATCGAGTTTCTAGCCTACCAAGTCTCAAACTTGTGGGCTAATTCCATCTTGAAGCGTCGAGATGCGGTGTCTGAGAGATTCCACACGAAGGTCCCCAGCACCGAGGTCAGCAGGCTCAGACATTCTTCCATCTTGGGGAGAAATTTGTTTGAGCCTAAAGACGTGGAACAGGCAGCTGAAAGGCGGAGGAAGTCCAACCAGGACTCCCTCATACATAGGGCTCTGACATCAAATCCCTACAAACCTCCAGCACCTCAACAACCTCGCCCATCCAAGACGACGAAACCAGCAGTGGCAGTAAAGACAACGGTGTCGAAGCCCTTTGACAAGTCCTCCAGGGGAGGGAAAAATCCTAGAGGGAGTGGCCGAGGCCGCAAACGCTAGGATTGGCAATCCCCCTGCATGTCCACCAGTGGGGGGATGCCTACAAAGTTGCGCGAACAGGTGGCAGCAATTCGGGGCTGATTCCTGGACGATTTCCGTAATCAGTCAGGGATATCGCGTCCCGTTCACAACATCTCTACCTCCCCTGACAGCGAATCCAGTGTCGTTGAGCTCTCTTGCCATGGGATCGGCAAGAGGGCAAGCCCTCCGGGCAGAAGTCGAGACCATGTTGAAGAAGGGCGCTCTCCAAGAGGTCGTCGACGGGTCCCCAGGCTTCTTCAGTCGACTCTTTCTTGTAAGGAAGGCGTCTGAAGGCTGGAGACCAGTCATCGACCTCTCAGCTCTGAACAGGTTTGTCAAGCAGACCCCGTTCAGCATGGAGACGGCAGACACGGTCAGACTTGCAGTGAGACCGCAAGACTTCATGTGTACACTGGACCTGAAGGACGCGTACTTCCAGATCCCAGTCCATCCGTCTTCAAGGAAGTACTTAAGATTCAGCCTAGACAACAAGATCTACCAGTTCAAGGTGCTGTGTTTCGGTCTCTCCACAGCACCTCAGGTTTTCACCAGTGTTCACCCTGATATCGTCGTGGGGACACAGGATCGGCATCCGTCTCCTCCGTTATCTGGACGACTGGCTGATCCTAGCAGACTCGGAGTCGACCCTTCTTCGACACCGAGACAAACTTCTGGGACTTTGCCAAGATCTGGGAATCATGGTAAATCTCGAGAAGTCTTCTCTGCTCTCTACTCAAAGACTGGTATGATCTTGGACACCAATCTCCACAAAGCCTACCCATCAGACGACAGGATAGCAAGGCTGAGGAAGGTCGCAAGCCCTTTTCTCAGACGAGACGAACTCCCAGCCCAATCATGGTTACGTCTCCTCGGTCACCTCTCATCCTTGGCCCGTCTAGTTCCCAACGGTCGCTTCAGAATGAGATCTCTGCAATGGCGACTCAAGTCTCGGTGGAATCAAGGACACGATTCCCCGGACGTCATGGTCCCTATGGGTCCTGCGGAATGGACGGACCTTCAGTGGTGGGTTACAGACGAGAACCTACGAAAGGGAGTGGATCTTCTCGTCCTCCCCCCAGATTTGATACTGTTCTCGGATGCCTCAAAGAAAGGGTGGGTGGCCCACGTTCTGAACCACAGGACCTCAGGCCTGTGGTCAGAATCAGAAAAGTGCCTCCATATAAATCTGCTAGAAATGAAGGCCGTATTCCTGGCCCTTCAACAGTTCCAACAATACCTGGCGGGTCACTCTGTGGTGGTGATGAGCGACAACACCACAGTAGTGGCTTACATCAACAAGCAGGGAGGTACCTTTTCAGAGCAGCTATCCCATCTTGCAGTAGAGATACTGAGATGGACCGAAGTCCACTCGTTTCCACTATCGGCTCTCTTCATTCCAGGCAAGAGGAATGTGCTCGGCGACAATCTAAGAAGAGCGTCTCAGATAGTGAGTACCGAGTGGTCTTTGGATCGTCTAGTAGCCAACAAAGTCCTGACTTTGTGGGGTTCCCCGACTGTGGATCTGTTTGCTACAGCGTTGAACTTCAAGCTCCCGCTGTACTGCTCCCCAGTCCGGGACCCCAAGGCACTCTAGGAAGATGCCTTCCAACAACGGTGGGACAACATCGACGTATACGCCTTTTCCCCGTTCTGTCTGATGAGGAGGGTACTCAACAAGACCAGAATATCGGTCAATCTCTCGATGTCCCTTGTAGCTCCGCTATGGCATCACGCGGAATGGTTTCCGGACCTTCTGCAACTCCTAACGGAACTCTCGAGAGAACTCCCTCCACAACACGAGCTACTCAAACAACCACACGCCAACATCTATCACAAAGCCGTAGCTTCGCTTCGGCTTCACGCCTGGAGACTATCCAGCATCTCCTCGCAGAGAGAGGATTTTCGCAGCAAGTTGCGAAAAGGATGTCTGGACACCTGCGAAAGTCATCCGCAGGGGTTTACCAGGCAAAGTGGAGAGTTTTCTGTGGTTGGTGTCGTGGAAGGGGTATCTCTCCACTCGATACCACTATTCCAGCAATAGCGGAGTTCTTAGTGTATTTGCAAGAAGAAATGCGCCTTTCAGTCTCGGCAGTGAAAGGCTAACGCTCCGCCTTAAGTCTTGCCTTCAGGCTCAAAGGAGTGGACATTTCTTCTTCGCTGGAACTTTCCTTACTTATACGAAGTTATGAACTTACCTGCCCTTAGTCGGAAGTGAGACCTCCTCCATGGAACGTGGTTCGAGTTCTCAGGTCTCTCAAGAGACCTCCCTTCGAACCATTACGCCAGGCTTCAGATCGCCACATGACTTAGAAGACGGTGTTCCTACTTGCTTTGGCTTCGGCCAAGCGAGTCGGTGAACTTCATGGTCTTTCGTATGACATCGCCCATTCAAGGGGATGGGGGGATGTATCATTCAGATTCGTCCCTGAGTTTGTTGCCAAGACTCAGAATCCGGGAGTGCCGAAACTCGGTTTGACTCTTTCCGGATTTCGAGTCTTCGTTCTGTAACAGATAACCCAGACCATCTCCTACTGTGCCCAGTAAGGAGTCTGAGGCTCTATATTAAGAGAACAGCTGCAGTTCGTCCTCACGTGCAGGCATTGTTTGTAAGCACTGGGAGGACAAAGAGGAGGGTTACCAAAAATACTATCTCAGCTTGGATTCGTAGGGTAATCCATGTGTCCCTGAATCCCGACCCTCCTCCGTCACGTCGCCCTAGAGCACATGATGTCAGGGGCATAGCTACGTCCCTGGCCTTCAAAAAGAACTACTCAGTGACGCAGGTTCTACAAGCAGGGGTTTGGAAGCGTCAGACGACCTTCACAGCCCACTACCTGCAAGACGTGACCCACAGGAGTCTCTATACGTTTTTTATCGGCCCTGTGGTGGCTGCACAACAGCTGGTTTAAACCTCAGGCTCCTTAAAGGACAAGTAGCAGAAGGTTGAGGGCATTGTTACCCGGTTTTAGTCTGCATGAATGAAAAGGTATGTCTGGCCCTTATTCTTTTCTTCATCCTCCCCTCTCTTGGGGAAAGCAGCATCCTGGGTTCTCTGCACAGGTGACCTCAAACCACTGCAGGTAAACCATGTTCCCTTGTGTTCCTAGTATTAAGCTAATACTGTCACGTCCCCATACCCTGACGAGGTGGTATTGGGAGAGTCCTAGCCTGAAGTTTCCATCTAAAGGGCTTCAGGTCAACCTCCTAGGACGAGTCACACTTTATTCCTTCACACACACAGCTTATGTAGGCCGCAGCCCTTGCAGAGCAAGGTGCTAGCGAGGTGCAGGGACTCCTTATTGTTGAGTGCTGACACTCAGATACTGAGTCCCCTGGTAAAAAGCCAAAAGCCAGTAATGGCTGGGGACTTACCACCCTACCTAAGGGTTGAGTCACCCATATCAAATACTGTAGCGTGGTTTGTATTTCAGTTACGGAACAAATGACAAATTCGGAGATAATTTGTATTTTTCCTAACTATACAAACCTTAGCTATTTAATCAAACTTGCCCGCCAGCCCTATCCCCCATGAAGTCCTATCTCTAAGCAAAGTGAACTCAGCACAGGTGTGTGTGAGGGGGGGGGTAAGCAAGCTACCCCTCCCTACCCCCCGCTAACTAGCGGTGGGGTAATAAACCCTCGTTAAAATTCTAATGCCTCGTCATTTCAGCTACGCCGAAAGTAATTACCCATATTAAATAGCTAAGGTTTGTATAGTTAGGAAAAATACAAATTATCTCTGAATTTGTCATATCCCTATAAATAGCTAAGATTTGTATCTTTATAAAAAATACAAATTACTTCCAAATTTGTCCTATTGGTTCCGTCACTAGTACAACCCATTGCTATTTATAGGGGAGACGAGCCAATAGACTTTAAGCGAGGGTTAACCATCCATCCGCTAGTTAGTGGGTATGGGGGGTAGTAGCTACCTCGTTCACTCACACACCTGGGCTGTGAACCCTACTTTGCTTTTGGCTTGGGGGGAGAGACGTTGTCTCTCTCACCGCTCCACCTTACCGGCCATTTGACTTAAAGTATTCTTAATCTTATGCTTTTCTTTTTATATACTGTATATAAAAACATTCTTGTATTGTTTTTATATATATCTTAAGCCTTTCTTTATAGTGAATGTTGCTGCTTTTGTGACACTGTAGTGCGGCAAGTTCTCAAGGGTGGAGAATCTTCTCTTAAGATCTTCTCCCCTTGGACGACAGACAACCCGTAGGCTGGTGGACTTCCAAGGGACTTTGCCTCCGCCTCAGGGAAGTTATCGTTTGGATACTCCTTCTCTGTTCAGATGGGTATGGGGGGTAGTAGCTACCTCGTTCACTCACACACCTGGGCTGTGAACCCTACTTTGCTTTTGGCTTGGGGGGAGAGACGTTGTCTCTCTCACCGCTCCACCTTACCGGCCATTTGACTTAAAGTATTCTTAATCTTATGCTTTTCTTTTTATATACTGTATATAAAAACATTCTTGTATTGTTTTTATATATATCTTAAGCCTTTCTTTATAGTGAATGTTGCTGCTTTTGTGACACTGTAGTGCGGCAAGTTCTCAAGGGTGGAGAATCTTCTCTTAAGATCTTCTCCCCTTGGACGACAGACAACCCGTAGGCTGGTGGACTTCCAAGGGACTTTGCCTCCGCCTCAGGGAAGTTATCGTTTGGATACTCCTTCTCTGTTCAGATGATAATGTCGCCCCCCCCCCCCCCCCCCCCCCCCGTACGAGTTCTTGGAGGAAAACTGCCTGCGGCCTTCACAGAGCTTTGGTCTTGTTCTTTCTCCCTGACAACGTAGTTTTCCCTCGTTATGTGGGCGGCTGGCAGATCCTCTGCGTGGGAACACCTCTACCATTCGGGGGTTAGGTTATGCTCCCGAATTGTTTTCTTCAGTAATTGAGTTGAAATAATAACCGCTTGTAATTTAACTTTTTCACCCCTATACGCCGCACTCCTTAATGTGGCGATTGTGTAACGGCCCTTCTTAGCCAGCGGAGGAAGTGCATAACCTTTATCTTGTCTTATACAAAGCAGTATCTTTGCTACAACTTCACACCTGGAGACCATCCAACTCCTCCTCTCTCAGGGAGTCTTTCCCACAACAGGTTGCAAAGAGAATGTCTGGATACCTAGATAGATCTTTGGCTTCGGCCAATCCAGGCTAATTGGACTGTAAGTTGGTATCATAGAAGGTATATCCCTCCCCTCGATACCACTATGCCAGCATTAGAGGTGTTCCTTGGTTACCTCCAGGAGGAAAGCTTCTCCTGGTCTCAGCAAGGAAAGGCACTGTTAGTCCTTGAGCTTCGCCTACAGACCGGAAGGAATGAACCTTTCACCATATCAGCATTGCCCCTCATACGGAATTTCAAGCCAACGGACCTTTAGTTGGAAAGGAGACCTCGTGCCAATACCCCAAGCAGCAGAGGTCTCCTAACCTTGATGACAGGTCTCTCACTCGTGTTGGCTTCTGCCGAGAGAGTCGGCGAACCCATGAGACACCCTTAACACCTCTCATTCATGACGATAGATCAAGCTTAGTTTCTGGCAGCTCAGATCCCAGAATCCGAACCCTTCGGTCTGGGAGTCCTTCGCAACATCACAAATGATCCAGATCAACGATTTCTATGCTAAAGAGAAACTGGAGGCCCATCACCAAGGAAACTATTGTACAAGATTGCGCCCCGAGTGTCAACACTCTTCATCAGCACGGGGAAAAACACAAGGATTGTGAAGAACACTATCTCTGCCTGGATTCACAAGGTCATTGACCTCGCACTGAATCCAGATCCTTCTCCGACACTTCGACCCAGAACACACAACATCGGTGGTGTTGCTACTTTCCTGGCGTTCAAACGCAACTACTCTGTGGTGCAGGTTCTACAAGCGAACATGTGGAAGCGTTCTTCACCGTCCACAACCTGCAAGACGTAACCCACAGGAGACTCAATACGTTCTCTGTCAGTCCTGTGGTGGCTGCACAACAACTGTTTTAACACCTCAAGCTCCTTGATGGACAAGTAGCAGGAGGTTGAGGGCATTGGTAACCCAGTTTTAGTCTAAGTGAGGGGATAAGAATGATTGGCTCTTTCTTTTCTTCATCCTCTCTCCCGGAGAATCAGCATCCACAGCATCCATGTTCCTCTGCAAAGCTGACCTCAACCAACTGCAGGTAAAACATTTTTCCCTTGTGTAACCTGTTATTGTGTCAATACTGTTACGTCCCCATACCCTGATGAGGTGGTATTGGGAATGTCTTAGTGACCTCTGACAATTCCCATGATTAGGAAGAACTCTTACTTTGACAGCCACATTGCTAGTATCACAAACACACAAGCTTGTGTAGGCCGCAGACCATGCATAGCAAGGTCTTAATGAGGTGTAGGGTTTCTACTTATTGTGTGCCAACACACATAAAGGGGAATCTCTGGGTAAAAGCCAAAAAGCCAGATTGGCAGGGATGTCCACCCTCCTAATGGGTGAGTCAACCCCTAAATAGCGCAGGTTTGTTTTCAAGTTACGGAACAAATGACAAATCTGTAAGTAATTTGCATTTATACAAACTTACCTGCCAACCCTGTCCCCCTTCGAAATCTTACCTCCAAGCAAAGTGAAGCACAGTCACAGGTGTGTAAGTGAGAGGGGTAGCTAGCCTAATGGGTAGTCTTTCAGCTTTGCCGAAAGTAATACATACACATACATATACCAAGGCACTTCCTCCAATTTTGGGGGGTAGCCAACATCAACAAATGAAGCAAAACAAAAAGGGGACCTCTACTCTCTACGTTCCTCCCAGCCCTGTGGCCGCGGGGGCATAAAAACAATTAGAATAGCGCCAACGTTATCCCTGCGTGTCGTAAGAGGCGACTAAAAGGGACGGGACGAGGGGGCTGGGAACCCCCTCTCCTGTATAAAATCCTGCGAGACATCAACCAAAAGTAATACCCCTATAAATAACTACAGGTTTATATCGTTAGGAAAAATACAATTACTGTACAGTACTTCCAAATTTGTAATTTTGATAACAATAATAATTTATTTTAATGATAGTAATAGTTGATTGTAATAGAAATAATAACTTTAATTTTTTCCTGCATTTTCAATACGAGACAATCCCAGCTGCAATGAAAGTGGTTTGTCGATGAGCAAGTGGGTGGTCGGTCCTTCCTCACGACTGATATGTAATTAGTTGCTGGTTGTTGCCGCCTTGTTAAATCTTTTAACTGCTGTATTCCAACTTTGCTGTTGTCTTTCTCCTATGTAAAGGACTCAGGTTTGTATAGTTAGGGAAAAATACTAATCACTGTACTTCCAAGTTTGTCATATATTTTAATTGAGGAAGAGGGAGGTCAAGAGAAAATGGAAAGTAATTTTTACAACTATTAAATGCTGAGAATGAGTGTGAAGAACTGGAAAATGTTCCTCCAGTAGAAGGACCAATAGCAAGCATCAGTGGTAAATGTCAAGAATGCTATAAAGAAAAGAAAAGTAAATACAGTTGCAGGAAAGTCGGAGGTAACAAGAGAAATTAATAAGGCATTGGGAAATCTAGGTAAAAAGTGTTTGCACACACTATTGGAAAAGATTTAAGATGTATAGGAAATGCCACATTTTCCCAACACTTATAGGCAGGTCTGCATCTCTGCCTTTGGTATGGGTAAGCATGCACACACAAACACATCCACACATTCTGAGAAGAGAAAGATAGTGTATTAAAAAAGCCAAGTTCCAGGAAAAGCTGGTTGCACGTTAATGGCTGCAGGAACCAAAGAAACTGTTCAGTGTACCGGTATCTGCAAAGATTCATTTCTGGGTCGACCTGTGACGGCCGGTGAAAAGTCCTTCTTTGTACTTTATCTGATATAAATCTTCCAAATATACCAGAGAAAATTAAAAGCATGGAATGCAGAGGTTACAACCCTCGCGCGAGCACCTTGTTGGTGTCGTATATCTAACAAGGGCGTTTGTAAAACACTATTCACAGGCTGTCTTCCATTTAGATAATCCCTTCATCAAAGGGGGAGGGCCGTGACAGGCCCTAGAGAATACAGTTGGGTTACCCTACCGACACCTACCACTCGCGCTCACCAGGTCATCCTTCTGATTTGGAACTTGCAAACAAGTTGAGTTTTTTGGGCACAGTGTTTTTTTCGAAGTTTCTCGTTATTTCAACATGACTGACGTTGCTACTTCACCCTTACCAATGTTAAGTACCATAGTTTGTTTTGGCAGCTTTTGACAGTACCGGGCATTTGTTCTGTTTCCAATATGGTGGTTTTTAGTTTTGGAAGCGATTGTCCTGCCGAGGTATTGGCAGCCATTTTGGGTTATGTTCGCTTCGGTAAATATTCTAGTTATTTTTGCCCATCTGGTACTCTGTCATCTAGGTTATATCACTTACGTTTTATGGCGTTTTTGTGTTATCATTAATTTTTATTAGTTTTTACTATGGTATTTATTTGCTTGCAAGTCCAATTTGGACCTACGAAGAATAGCGATTTAAAGAATAGCGAATTAAAGTTTAGCGATTTAGTCTGTTAGTTTGTACTCGCCTCAGAGGCTTCGATTTAGACTATATCCTTGTTTATTTGTTACGTTGTCGTTATTCTTCGTTCTTGGTTATTACAATTACTAAGAAAAGCAATCAATTTTATTAATTTTCTTGTTTTATTGTGTGATGTTAGTTTTTATTATGTAACCTTGAGAGCGAGAACAGAGAGTGCTCGTTCCCTGTTCTACAGATATGAGTTATCCCTTCTCTCGTTTTCTTTGTTAGCTCGAGTAAGAGAGGTGAATTTCCCGTTCTCCATTTTTATATGATCTCGAGTTATTCAGGCCTCCTCTTAGTATCAGAGTTGATGATAGTACGTTTAATATTATAAACGTTTTTTCAATATTAAACTTAGCCGGTGATCATATAGCTGCAACTCTGTTGCTCGACAGAAAAACCTACGGTCAAAATACGCCAGCGATCGCTATGCAGGTGGGGGTGTACATCAACAGCGCCATCTGTCGAGCAGGTACTTAGTACTCCAAGTAAACAAAGAACCAATTTTCTCTCTGTCGGGCTACTGACAAGACCTACTAATACGCTGTTACTAACTGGATTTGTTTTCACAACTATTTGGTGAAGTACACTATTCTAGTTTTGAGCTTTCGCTATGCAGGGGTTTTATCTTCATCTCAAAACTTGAACTCGTTTTGGATAGATTTAATTATGGTGACAAAGAGAGTATGGACTCTCTTTCACTTTTAAATGGCCGACCCTTCCCTTAGACGGAAGTGTGTTTAGGTTTTTAGTCATTTTGCTTAACACGTTATAGATCTATATATTTTATATCTCTCCGCCTTTATTAGGCCTCTTCGATTAACTTTCCATTTATTATAAACATATAAAAATAAATTTTTATGTTTTGTTTATATGCGACCTTTCCTGATAGTAGGCGGTCCTAACTTGGAACCGAAGTTAATCAACGTTGAGCCCGTTATATCGTATTTAGCCTTTAAAGAATTTAAAACTTTTTAAATTTAATGTTTTATGAAAGAATTTCTTTGATAGTCTTCGTACTGTTTTCAAAGATGAACTAACGTTTAGTTTTTTAGACTACGCAGTTGTTGACGTTCAGGACGTTCAACATGCGCTCTATCGTTACGATAGAGAGAGAGTGTATCACGGTTTCACTTTGCAGTAAGAGTAAATCGATTCTGACGTTTCGTTCATTCTTTCTTAGCTTAACTGGTTTAAATTCTAAATTAAAGGAACTTTTTATTTGGAAAACCTTTCAGTTTTTTCCTTTAGCCAAATAACATGTTTTTGTGACGATATATAATTGGGCTCTTCTCTCAGGTGCGAAATCAAGAGAGAAAGAGAGAGAGAGATAGAGACGGAGGGAGAGAGAGGAGAAAAAACGTTCGGTTCAAGCGGGTAACGTTGTTCTCGTGTTACTCTCCTCCCTAGTCGCTGTACGGGGAAGAAGGTAAAACGTTTCTAGGGTTTTATTCTTGTCCCCAGGCTATGTGCGGTGAGAGATTGTAAACGTAGTTTATTTGAACTAGTGTTTAGTCTCTTTCCCAGCCACTGAATTCTTTATCTTTATATATGTTTTCTGTTTTTGCTAGTATTAATGAGCTGCATTATACGACTGTTTTCGCAATTACTACCTTTTAATGAAGGGTAGAATTGCGTGTTTCAGGTAGAAATCAGTAAAAGTTTCGATTTCAGTGAAATAAGTGCAAAACAGAAAATCGAAGTGATAAAGTGATATGCGCAAAGTGTTACAGTGTTGCGTCCGAGGGTTCGTCTGTTCGTGCCTGTCGTTCACCTAGTCCGGGACCTCTTGCAAGCTCCCAAGCCCAGGGGAGAAGTAATGTCGAACGACTTATGGGTTTGTCAGGCCTTGATCAACGAACAGACGTTTCCCTCCGTGGTTTCGGGCGTATCTACCCAAGATCGCCCCACCCACACAAAGACGAGAGAGCCCATTTACTTCTTGTCTGCGGAAGAGGTTTCTCGTAAGAAACCATGGACCAAGGTCTCGCAGCTTATTAAGCGCAAGTCGGTCCCTTCCGCGCAAGTCCAACGGCCCAGTTGTAGCCACTGGGTCAGTTCGGACTCGCTGTAGTCTTCCGACGACTGCTCACCTCCTAAGAGAGGCAAAGCGGTACCGCAACAGGCAGTAACACCGTCTGTTGCCGCACCTGCTACTGTAGACCCTAAGTGGTCTTTGCTGCAGACCATGCAGACACAGTTAACATCTTTAATGCAGGACTTTCGTGCGGAGAAGGTTGACGCTGCACCCGTTAGCCTACAACCAACCACGGTTGTGCGTTCAGTTGACGCTGAGGCTACCTTCTCCCGCACTCCAGCTGTGAGAGTCCCGCCACCCATGCGCAGTGTACCCTGCCAGCCGCATGTTGACGTTAAACGACGCACGGAACCCTCCGTTGACGTTCGCGAGTTACAACAACAACCTAAGTTGTTTTGTTTTGACGCGGTGCGTCAACCTCCGCATTCTAGAGTTGTTTTGACTGCTCAGTATAGACAGTCAAAGCAGTCTCGAGTGAACACTGTATGTCCTCACGCACCTGTTGTGGTTGACAGTTCAGTTTTTGACAGTTCACAGACTGTCAAGCAGTTACATGACGTTGCCTCCTGGTCTGCTACTAATGCACCAGTGCTGTATGTCCTCACGCACCTGTTGTGGTTGACAGTTCACTTGTTGACAGTTCACAGACTGTCAAGCAGTTACATGACGTTGCCTTCTGGTCTGCTACTAATGCACCAGTGAGAGACTCACTGAGATAACCTAGTTTTTATCGGACAAGGTTCCTGTAGATGAGAAAGTGCTGTTCTCCCTCCTACTGATATTCCTTTGAGGACTCTGTCATTTGGAGAGGAGCCTTAAGCTGCTTAGCCTCCTATGGACTTTAATTAAATCATGATGATTTTTTAAGGATCTTCGTCCGGATCTTGTAACTGCTGCTCCTCGTTCGCCTAAACGTCAGAACTTACACTAGGCCTAGCTACTTCGAAGCCGTTGTTGTTAAGCTAGTGCTCTCTCGCTCTCCTAGAGAGCGTTACGTTGGCTAGGCGACTGGTTTTTGCACCAGGAGGAGTTTTAGGGATACAGCCTTTGATTTCCCTTCTTTTAAACTGGCTTATAGAGCGAGAGTCTGATAGGACACGAGAGAAGTTCTCGGCTTGGGAGTTCATGCCTCTGCCCAGATAGACTTCTCAATTCTGGTAGACTCGCCCTGGCGCCTAGCCAGGAGACGCTCCAAGTTGTTTACAGGTCAACTTCTCAACTTTTGTCGAGCCTTTGAAGTTTTGCTGTACTATTATGTCACACATAACAAGGCTTCCAGGGATGGTAAATGGTTCCGCCTCAGTCGCTAACCCCGTCTGTTGCCACACCTGCTCCCGTAGACCCTAAATGGGCTTTGCTGCAAGACATGCAGTCCAAGCTTGTGTCCTTGATAGAGGACTTAAATGCGGAGAAGAACCTTCTGGCCAACAACCTTCCAACCGGTTGGTTGTGCGCCCTGTTGACGCTGAGGTATCCTACTCGCGTCTGCCAGTTGAGGTGGTTCCTCCACCGATGCGACCCAGTGTGGGTTGCCAGTCGCACGTTGACGTTAAGCGACGCTCGGAGGTGGTTGTTGACGTTCAGTGTGTCACTAGGAAGACGTTCAACAACCAGCAGAGGTGACTTGTTGTGACGCAGTGCGTCAACCTCAGCAACCCGGTAGGGTGTTGACTGCACAATCCAGACAGTCTAGACAGTTTCGGGTTGACGCTGTACTTCCTCGCGCACCCATGGTTGTTGACAGTTCACAGACTGTGCAGCAGTGCCATGATATTGCGCCCGGCTCCGTCACGCATCCACCAGTGCGACCGGATTCAGCGAGTCAGACGTTGCCCACTCCGTTGCCGTTTCCTCATCAGTTTCGGATGAGGAACCCTCTGATGAGGACGTTGCTGAACAAGACGATCAACCCCCAGCCCTGCTATCCATCCAGAAGATGCTGAAGAAGGAACGCTGCCCAGTCAGGCTGTGGATGAGTCTGGTAGGGACACTGTCATCCGTGGATCAATTTGTGTCACTAGGAAGACTACACCTCCGTCCTCTTCTATACCATCTAGCTTTTCACTGGAAAAGGACAAGACGCTAGAAGCGGTCTCGATCCCGGTTTCCGGAAAGATAAAGTCTTGTCTGACTTGGTGAAAGGACTATATCAACCTTAGAGAGGGTCTTCCCCTGACTGTTCAGACTCCCAACCACGTTCTCTTCTCGGACGCATGGGACGTAGGCTGGGGTGCGACATTAGACGGTAGGGAATGCTCGGGATTATGGAACTCGAGTCAAAGGACAATGCATTTCAACTGCAAGGAGCTACTGGCAGTACGTCTGACCTGGAAAGCTTCAGGTCTCTCCTTCAAGGCAAAGTGGTGGAGGTGAACTCGGACAACACCACGGCTTTGGCGTACATCTCCAAGCAAGGAGGGACCTACTCTCTGACATTGTACAAGATCGCAAGGGACCTCCTCACCTGGTCAAAAGGTCTAGACATTTCACTAGTAACGAGGTTCATCCAAGGCAACTTGAATGTCATGGCAGATTGTCTCAGTCGGAAGGGACAAATAATTCCAACAGAATGGACCCTCCACAAGGATGTATGCAAGAGACTTTGGGCCACCTGGGGCCAGCCAACCATAGATCTCTTCGCAACCTCGATGACCAAGAGGTTCCCAATATTTTGCTCACCAATCCCGGACCCAGCAGCAGTTCATATAGATGCCTTTCTACTAGATTGGTCACATCTAGATCTATATGCATTCCCTCCGTTCAAGATTGTCAACAAGGTACTGCAGAAGTTCGCCTCTCACGAAGGGACAAGGTTGACGCTAGTTGCTTCCCTCTGGCCCGCGAGAGAATGGCTCACCGAGGTACTTCGATGGCTAGTAGACGTTCCCAGAACACTTCCCCTAAGGGTGGACCTTCTACGTCAGCCACGCGTAAAGAAGGTACACCAAGGCCTCCACGCTCTTCGTCTGACTGCCTTCAGACTATCGAAAGACTCTCGAGAGCTAGAGGCTTTTCGAAGGAGGCAACCAGAGCGATTGCTAGAGCAAGGAGAACATCCACCCTTAGAGTCTACCAATCGAAGTGGGAAATCTTCCGAAACTGGTGCAAGTCAGTTTCCGTATCCTCGACCAGTACCTCTGTAACTCAAATAGCTGACTTTCTCTTATATCTGAGGAAAGAACGATCTCTTTCAGCTCCCACTATCAAGGGTTACAGAAGCATGTTGGCATCAATCTTCCGTCACAGAGGCTTAGATCTTTCCAACAATAAAGATCTACAGGACCTCCTTAAGTCTTTTGAGACCACGAAGGAGCGTCGTTTGGTTACACCTGGTTGGAATTTAGACGTGGTACTAAGATTCCTTATGTCAGACAGGTTCGAACCGCTACAATCAGCCTCCCTGAAAGATCTCACCTTTAAGACTCTTTTCCTGATATGCTTAGCCACAGCTAAAAGAGTCAGTGAGATTCATGCCTTCAGCAAGAACATCGGATTCTCATCCGAAACGGCTACATGTTCTACAACTTGGTTTTCTAGCCAAACACGAGCTGCCTTCTCGGCCTTGACCAATATCGTTCGATATTCCATCCTTATCGTATGGTTGGAAATGAACTAGAAAGAGTCTTATGTCCTGTAAGAGCTCTTAAGTTCTATTTAAAAACCTTTACGAGGCCCGTCTGAAGCTTTATGGTGTTCAGTTAAGAATCCATCTTTGCCTATGTCAAAGAATGCTTTATCCTATTTTATGAGACTGTTAATACGAGAAGCTCATTCCCATCTGAATGAGGAAGACCAAGCTTTGCTGAAGGTAAGGACACACGAAGTTAGAGCTGTCGCAACTTCCATGGCCTTTAAACAAAATAGATCTCTGCAAAGTATAATCGACGCAACCTATTGGAAAAGCAAATCAGTGTTCGCGTCTTTTTATCTTAAGAATGTCTCTTTACGAGAACTGCTACACTCTGGGACCATTCGTAGCAACGAGTGCAGTAGTGGGTGAGGGCTCAACCACTACAATTCCCTAATTCCATAACCTTTTTAATCTTTCTCTTGAAATGTTTTATTATTGTTTTTGGGTTGTCCGGAAGGCTAAGAAGCCTTTCGCATCCTACTTGATTTGGCGGGTGGTCAAAGTCATTTCTTGAGAAGCGCCTAGATTAGAGGTTTTGATGAGGTCCTGTTGTATGGGTTGCAACCCTTGATACTTCAGATCCTAGGGGTCGCTCAGCATCCTAAGAGGATCACGAGGCTCCGTAAGGAAGACGTACTTAAAAAGGCAGAGTAATTGTTCAAGTCGACTTCCTTACCAGGTACTTATTTATTTTATGTTTGTTATTTTGAATAACTGCTAAAATGAAATACAAAATACTTAGCTCATAATAATGTAAACATGTAATGCTGGTCTCTACCCACCCCCCTGGGTGTGAATCAGCTATATGATCACCGGCTAAGTTTAATATTGAAAAATTTTATTTTTATTAATAAAATAAATTTTTGAATATACTTACCCGGTGATCATATATTAAAGGACCCTCCCTTCCTCCCCAATAGAGACCCAGTGGACCGAGGAGAAAATTGGTTCTTTGTTTACTTGGAGTACTAAGTACCTGCTCGACAGATGGCGCTGTTGATGTACACCCCCACCTGCATAGCGATCGCTGGCGTATTTTGACCGTAGGTTTTTCTGTCGAGCAACAGAGTTGCAGCTAAATGATCACCGGGTAAGTATATTCAAAAATTTATTTTATTAATAAAAATAACATTTTATTGATGTGGTTACTGTTAATATAGCTAACACTATTAATAGGTACGTTAGTGTATGAGTCATTAATTGGGGTCGTTTTATACCGACACCCTTAGCTCCGCCTTGAGTTATGCTCCGCTATAATGGATACTCATTGGGTGAGAACTAGTTATCGTACAGGAGCAGATTTTTGGAGTGCAACGGTGAAATCCGGCACTCGGACTCCGGCTGAAGCCTTTTACACACGAACCTTTGTCATGTTTGATCATAATTACACCGTTACGGCCCCCTTTTTCATCGTATCTCCGGCTTCACTGGAGATAACACATTCATTGAGGTTAATGTTATCGTACCGGAGACGGTCACGATATTACGATGACGGGCCTTTGCTACCGGATCTCCGGTACAAACAGAGATCAAGCAGACGTCCAGAACTTTTTTCATCGAATCTCCGGCTTCGCTGGAGATAACACAAACATTCATTGAGGTTAATGTTATCGTACTGGGGACGGTCACGATATCACGGTGACGGGCCTTTGCTACCGGATCTCCGGTATACACAGAGATCAAGCAGACGTCCAGAACCGGAGTTAACAATGTGATACCGATGAAGATTTCACAGTTTCATTATTACGGTCCCTTTTTCATCGAATCTCCGGCTTCACTGGAGATAACATAGACATTCAGTATTAGAGAATGTTATCGTACCGCTGAGGATCACGTTTTCACGATGACGGACCTTTGTCACTGGTTCTCCGGTACAAACAGAGATCAATCAGACGATCAGAATCAGGGTATGAACCCTTTTTCATGAATAATCACAATATCGTTATTACGATCCTTTTCATCGAATCTCCGGCTTAACCGGATATCGTACAGGCGATCAGCATTGAGGTTAATATTAGTTTTCCTCTGGTGTTCACGTTGTCACTATGACGGACCTTTGTACCGGAGATTGTTACCGGAGCTCCGGTACAGACAGAGATCACTCAGACCACGGGTGGCCAATCTTTTGTTTTGCTGTAAAGGAAAGGATTTAACATGAATACAAAGTAAACTGTACTTACTTTAATGACACTTTGAATTTGCGTTGGTAATATTCATTAGCTATTCTTGAAAGTCTTAATAAAAATATATGAACATAACTATGCCTATATTTATGCATATATTTAATTCTAACTATGTATAAATATGGTAACTAAAAGAATGTTTGGAAGATTGAAAGACGTGCACGTGTTTAGGGGTATGGCTAACGGTATGTCTGATCATTTTTTGGTGGAAGGAAAATTAGTTGTAGCAAAAGAGTGGGGGAATAGAGTAGGTGGATGTAAAAGGGAGGTAGTGAGGATTGAAGAGCTAATAAAACCGGGGGTAAAAAGTAAATATCAGGAAAGGTTGAAAATGGCATATGATGAGGTGAGAGTAAGAGAAACTGGTAATTTAGAGGAGGAATGGAAGTTAGTAAAAGAAAATTTTGTTGGGATTGCAAGTGATGTATGTGGCAAGAAGGTTGTTGGAGGCAGCATGAGGAAGGGCAGTGAATGGTGGAATGAAGGAGTGAAGGTGAAAGTGGAAGAGAAAAAGAGGGCTTTTGAAGAATGGCTGCAGAGTAATAGTATAGAGAAGTATGAAAAATATAGAGAGAAAAAGGTGGAAGTAAAGCGCAAGGTACGTGAGGCAAAGAGGGCAGCTGACCTGAGGTGGGGTCAGGGATTGGGTCAGTCATATGAAGAGAATAAGAAGAAGTTTTGGAAAGAAGTGAAGAGAGTAAGGAAGGCTGGCGCAAGAATTGAAGAGACAGTGAAAGATGGAAATGGAAGGTTGTTAAAAGGAGAGGAGGCAAGGAAAAGGTGGGCAGAATATTTTGAAAGTTTGCTGAATGTTGAGGATAATAGGGAGGCAGATATAATTGCTGTTCCAGGTGTTGAGGTGCCAGTGATGGGAGATGAGAATGAGAGAGAGATAACAATAGAGGAAGTGAGGAGAGCACTAGATGAAACGAGAGTAGGAAAAGCATCTGGTATGGACGGTGTGAAAACTGAGATGTTGAAGGAAGGGGGTGTGACTGTACTTGAATGGTTGGTGAGATTGTTTAATATGTGTTTTGTGTTGTCAATGGTACCAGTAGATTGGGTTTGTGCATGTATTGTACCACTATATAAGGGTAAGGGAGATGTGCATGAGTGTTGTAATTCAAGAGGTATTAGTTTGTTGAGTGTAGTTGGAAAAGTGTATGGTAGAGTACTGATTAATAGGATTAAGGATAAAACAGAGAATGCAATCTTGGAAGTACAGGGTGGTTTTAGAAGAGGTAGGGGTTGTATGAATCAGATTTTTACAGTTAGGCAGATATGCGAGAAATATTTAGCAAAAGGTAAGGAGGTGTATGTTGCGTTTATGGATCTGGAGAAAGCATATGATAGAGTTGATAGGGAAGCAATGTGGGATGTGATGAGGTTATATGGAGTTGGTGGAAGGTTGTTGCAAGCAGTGAAAAGTTTATACAAAGGTAGTAAAGCATGTGTTAGAATAGGAAATGAAGTGAGTGATTGGTTTCCGGTGAGAGTGGGGCTGAGACAGGGATGTGTGATGTCGCCGTGGTTGTTTAACTTGTATGTTGATGGAGTGGTGAGAGAGGTGAATGCTCGAGTGCTTGGACGAGGATTAAAACTGGTAGGCGAGAATGACCATGAATGGGAGGTAAATCAGTTGTTGTTTGCGGATGATACTGTACTGGTAGCAGACACAGAAGAGAAGCTTGACCGACTAGTGACAGAATTTGGAAGGGTGTGTGAGAGAAGGAAGTTGAGAGTTAATGTGGGTAAGAGTAAGGTTATGAGATGTACGAGAAGGGAAGGTGGTGCAAGGTTGAATGTCATGTTGAATGGAGAGTTACTTGAGGAGGTGGATCAGTTTAAGTACTTGGGGTCTATTGTTGCAGCAAATGGTGGAGTGGAAGCAGATGTACGTCAGAGAGTGAATGAAGGTTGCAAAGTGTTGGGGGCAGTTAAGGGAGTAGTAAAAAATAGAGGGTTGGGCATGAATGTAAAGAGAGTTCTATATGAGAAAGTGATTGTACCAACTGTGATGTATGGATCGGAGTCGTGGGGAATGAAAGTGATGGAGAGACAGAAATTGAATGTGTTTGAGATGAAGTGTCTAAGGAGTATGACTGGTGTATCTCGAGTAGATAGGGTTAGGAACGAAGTGGTGAGGGAGAGAACGGGTGTAAGAAATGAGTTAGCGGCTAGAGTGGATATGAATGTGTTGAGGTGGTTTGGCCATGTTGAGAGAATGGAAAATGGTTGTCTGCTAAAGAAGGTGATGAATGCAAGAGTTGATGGGAGAAGTACAAGAGGAAGGCCAAGGTTTGGGTGGATGGATGGTGTGAAGAAAGCTCTGGGTGATAGGAGGATAGATGTGAGAGAGGCAAGAGAGCGTGCTAGAAATAGGAATGAATGGCGAGCGATTGTGACGCAGTTCCAGTAGGCCCTGCTGCTTCCTCCGGGGCCTTAGATGACCGCGGAGGTAGCAGCAGTAGGGGAGTCAGCATTATGAAGCTTCATCTGTGGTGGAAATGTGGGAGGTTGGGCTGTGGCACCCTAGCAGTACCAGCTGAACTCGGTTGAGTCCCTGATTAGGCTGAAGGAACATAGAGAGTAGAGGTCCCCTTTTTGTTTTTGTTTCATTGTTGGTGTCGGCTACCCCCCAAAATTGGGGGAAGTGCCTTGGTATATAGATAGATAGATGTATAAATATGGATAAATATCCATACAACATCGTGTTCAAATGGAAATAAATTGATTATGTCTATATTTATGCATATTCAATTCTAACTATGCCTAAATATGAATAAATATCCATACAACATAGTGTTCAAATAGAAATAAATTGATTGTGCCTATATTTATGCATATTCAATTCTAACTATGCCATGAATAAATATCCATACAACATCGTGTTCAAATAGAAATAAATTGATTATGCCTATATTTATGCATATTCAATTCTAACTATGCCTAAATATGAATAAATATCCATACAACATAGTGTTCAAATAGAAATAAGTTTCCACTCAGTACTGGGAACCGAACGTTGGCCCCTTCTAATGAAGGGCCGGGTCGAGACCAACCATGCCATGAGAGGCTATCTACTGTTCCTTGAAACTCTGGTCAGTGAACAGATGACTCAATAGAATACTAATATCCAGTAAATAATGTTAGACCCGGTTCTGAACGTCTGAGTCAGGGGTGGCCAACCTGTGGCGAATGCGCCAACAGTGTCACATTTCATGAATACAAGTGTCGAACTATACCCCAAAAGATAGTACATTAAATGACTTTTCTTTAAAATTGATTTTTATGAGTTATACAGCTGATCCCAGCCTGTGAATAGGATCACTAACCAAAGTTCAAGGAACATCCAGACTTATGTCCCCTTTCTGTTACAGTAGGTTCGCCTACATGGTTCCCGTCAGGATGATGATGAATCTCTCTGGCCTGCAAGAGAGGCTCTCCGCCCTTGGGTATCAAGGTTGGGAAGAAATGCTCCATCTAGAGGTCCCTATCTCCTCAGAGTGTCCTCTCTAAGGTTGGACGACGACCCCATGGACGGGCAGGTAGGTGGGGATGAGTTTTGAGCCTTCAGCTTTGCAATTACCTACGTCACCGACCTAGGACCCTTAAAGGATCCTGATGTTCATGTTACCCTGCATAAACCGTGACTGCTAAAAGCAACACATTCTAGGGAAAACCAAGGGGCTATGACAGAGCTCAAAAGTATGGTGGTGAGTCGGATCCGTTCAGGAACTCGGAAGTTTCCCCCTACAGCCCCAGGCATATCGAAGTAACCTCCTTCGATAAAAACAACGCATAGAGATTTGCCTTACATGTTCCATATATAGATGGTACCATAAATCTGGATGGCATAGACGTCCTCCCTCTGGGGGACCTAGATTTTACTCCCAGGTACTAGAATTCCCGTTCAACGGATTCGTTCGATTGAAAGAGATTGCCTTGGTTAGGTTAGACAAGGTACCGAAGGTAACAGTATTATTTCCTAAAGGGCAGGCCCGATCTGCCTGGACCAGGATGTTGTCAGTCTGGGGGGTACGATAATTCCAAGATCTGCCCTTCCAATTCGACCTACACGTTTGATGGTCTGATCGGGTTAGTTGTGGGAAATACGTTCTGTCTGAGGCCTCTATCAGACAGGAATCGATAGTCGGTTACCCACTCGTCATCACAGCCTTCCTCTGATTCGACGTCTATGCATCCAAATCCTCCTCATCAGGTGGTCTACCTCACTGATTCCCCAGGTACACAGCCCAACCCCGTTGGGATGTTTTACCTGCATACAGCCCTAGATCCGAACCCTCAGGCTCTTTTCGTGGACACCAGAGAGGAAGCTACAGGAGTAGAAGACAGTCTCGCCATCGAGACGGACCTAGAAAAAAGGGGGCTCGGAGAAGGAAAGTACTTAGATTCACTCCCTCACAACGCGGTGGTCCCGGTAGGGGGTAGACTTTACCACTTTCGAGACCATTGGACCTTCGGTCTGTGGGCTCATAGCATAATCTCTAAAGGTTTGAGGTGAAAATGGCCACAAGGTCCTCCTCCTCCACCAGTGACCTTCTCCCAGAAATCCACTCC
>NC_090762.1:62103040-62180625 GCF_036898095.1 Palaemon carinicauda | reverse complement strand
GTGTATTTGCAAGAAGAAATGCGCCTTTCAGTCTCGGCAGTGAAAGGCTATCGCTCAGCCTTAAGTCTTGCCTTCAGGCTCAAAGGAGTGGACATTTCTTCTTCGCTGGAACTTTCCCTACTCATACGAAGTTATGAACTTACCTGCCCTCAGTCGAAAGTGAGACCTCCTCCATGGAACGTGGTTCGAGTTCTCAGGTCTCTCAAGAGACCTCCCTTCGAACCATTACGCCAGGCTTCAGATCGCCACCTGACTTGGAAGACGGTGTTCCTACTTGCTTTGGCTTCGGCCAAGTGAGTCGGTGAACTTCATGGTCTTTCGTATGACATCGCCCATTCAAGGGGATGGGGGGAGGTAACGTTCAGCTTCGTCCCTGGGTTTGTTGCCAAGACTCAGAATCCGGGAGTGCCGAAACTCGGTTTGACTCTTCCCGGATTTTGAGTCTTCGTTCTGTAACAGATGACCCAGACCATCTCCTACTGTGCCCAGTAAGGAGTCTGAGGCTCTATCTTAAGAGAACAGCTGCAGTTTGTCCTCACGTGCAGGCATTGTTTGTAAGCACTGGGAGGACAAAGAGGAGGGTTACCAAAAATACTATCTCAGCTTGGATTCGTAGGGTAATCCATCTGTTCCTTAATCCTGACCCTCCTCCGTCATGTCGCCCTAGAGCACATGATGTCAGGGGCGTAGCTACGTCCCTGGCCTTCAAAAAGAACTACTCAGTGACGCAGGTTCTACAAGCAGGGGTGTGGAAGCGTCAGACGACCTTCACAGCCCACTACCTGCAAGACGTGACCCACAGGAGTCTCTATACGTTTTCTATCGGCCCCGTGGTGGTTGCACAACAGCTGGTTTAAACCTCAGGCTCCTTAAAGGACAAGTAGCAGAAGGTTGAGGGCATTGTTACCCGGTTTTAGTCTGCATGAATGAAAAGGTATGTCTGGCCCTTATTCTTTTCTTCATCCTCCCCTCTCTTGGGGAAAGCAGCATCCTGGGTTCTCTGCACAGCTGACCTCAAACCTCTGCAGGTAAACCATGTTCCCTTGTGTTCCTAGTATTAAGCTAATACTGTCACGTCCCCATACCCTGACGAGGTGGTATTGGGAGAGTCCTAGCCTAAAGTTTCCCTCTAAAGGACTTCAGGTCAACCTCCTAGGACGAGTCACACTTTATTCCTTCACACACAGCTTATGTAGGCCGCAGCCCTTGCAGAGCAAGGTGCTAGCGAGGTGCAGGGACTCCTTATTGTTGAGTGCTGACCCTCAGATACTGAGTCCCCGGGTAGAAAGCCAAAAGCCAGTAATGGCTGGGGACTTACCACCCTACCTAAGGGTTGAGTCACCCATATCAAATACTGTAGCGTGGTTTGTATTTCAGTTACGGAACAAATGACAAATTCGGAGATAATTTGTATTTTTCAATATTTAACTTAGCCGGTGATTATAATAGCTGCAACTCTGTTGCCCGACAGACAACTCTAAGGTAAAAACTCGCCAGCGATCGCTACACAGGTTGCGGGTGTGCCCAACAGCGCCATCTGTCGTCCAGATACCCAGTACTCAATGTAAACAAAGACTCAATTTTCTCTCTGTCGTGCTATCAACAAGACGTACTTACTCGCTGTTGCTAAACTGGAGTTTTTTCAATATTTAACTTAGCCGGTGATTATAATAGCTGCAACTCTGTTGCCCGACAGACAACTCTAAGGTAAAAACTCGCCAGCGATCGCTACACAGGTTGCGGGTGTGCCCAACAGCGCCATCTGTCGTCCAGATACCCAGTACTCAATGTAAACAAAGACTCAATTTTCTCTCTGTCGTGCTATCGACAAGACGTACTTACTCGCTGTTGCTAAACTGGAGTTTTTTCACAACTAATTGGTGAAGTACTTTATTCTAGTTTTGAGCTTTCGCTGTGCAGGGTTTCTCTTCACACAAATCCTTGAACTCTTTTTGATAACGGATTCTTTGTTGATGACTTTTTGATAGTTTTTTGAATTTCCCTTTGACCAATTCAAATGGCTGACCCTTCACAAGTCCCAAAATTTAGGAAGTGTAATGCTAGGGACTGTTCAAGGCGTCTTCCGAAGGCTTCTATCGACCCTCACACTGTTTGTTCCAATTGTCGGGATAAAACCTGTCAATTGGAAGATCGGTGTGAGGAGTGCGTTGGGCTTTCGGAATTCGATTTTATCGAATTCCAAAAGTATACACGTAGGCTAGAGAGAGATAGAGTTAGGAGAAGTTCTTCTCGTTCTGTTGATATATCCTCTCCTCATGCCCCACAACCTATTCCTTCCCCTGTAGTGGTTGCTCCTAACCCCCCTCCTGCCACTCAGGAACCTTCGATGGCTGATATGATGTGTGCCATCCAGGCTCTGGGTGAGAGAGTTGAGTCCCTTGCTAGTGACCGTAATCAGCTCATGGCGGATGTGAAGGAGCTTAAGTGCAAAAGTGCAGTGGGAAGTGCTAAAGTGCCGAGTGATAGTGTTGTGGATAGTGTTGCGCTTGAGGGTTCGTCTGTTCGTGCCTGTCGTCCTCCTAGTCCGGGACCTCTTGCAAGCTCCCAAGTCCAGGGGAGAAGCAATGTCGTACGACAAATGGGTTCGAGAGGCTTTAATCAGCGAACAGACGTTCCCTCCGTGGTATCGGGCGTATCTACCCAAGATCGCCCCTGCCTAACTAAGACGAGAGACCCCATTTATACCTCGTCTTCGGAAGGTGTTTCTCGCAAGAAACCCTGAACCAAGGTCTCACGACCGTTTAAAGCGCAAGTCGGTCCCTTCCGCACAAGTCCAACGGCCCAGTTGTAGCCACTGGGTCAGTTCGGACTCGCTGCCGTCATCCGATGACTGCTCACCGCCTAAGAGAGGCAAAGCGGTACCGCTTCAGACAGTTACACCGTCTGTCGCCGCACCTGCTCCTGTAGACCCTAAGTGGTCTCTACTGCAAGACATGCAGTCTAAACTAACGTCTCTTATGCAGGACTTTCGCTGAGGTAACCTTCTCACGCACACCAGTTGAGAGAGTTCCGCCACCCATGCGTTCCAGTGTGATCTGCCAGCCGCATGTTGACGTTCAGCGACGCACGGAGGTCTCCGTTGACGTTCGTGAGGTTCAACAACCGTCAGAGTTGTTTTGTTTTGACGCGGTGCGTCAACCTCCGCAACCCAGTGTGGTTGCCACTGCTCACCCACATCAGTCCAGACAGTCTGGAGTAGACGCTGTGCGTCCCCGCGCTGCTATGGTTGTTGCCAGCTCACAGACTGGGCAACAGTTCCATGACGTTGCGTCCGGCTCAGTCACGCATGCACCCGTGCGACCGGACTCAGCTAACCAGCCGTTACCCACTCCGTTGCCGTTCCCTCATCAGTTATCGGATGAGGGACTTTCTGATGATGATGTTGCTGCACACGTAGATGAACCGCATTCAGAACTGGACGAGCCTAAGTCTACGCAACCCTCTTTGGACTTTAGGAAAGTTTTTGCCCTTTTCAAAGAGATGTTTCCGGACCAGTTTGTTTCTGTGGCTCCGCGTTCTCCTCCGTCAGAGTTTGTGTTAGGCATGCCGTCAACCACTCCTGCCTTTACTAGACTCGTCCTCGCCCGCTCGTCCAAGAGAGCTTTGCGAGTGATAGGAGAATGGCTGCAGTCCAAGAAGAGTTTAGGGAAGACAGCTTTTACGTTTCCCCCTGCTAGACTCTCTTCTAGATCGAGCGTCTGGTACGCCACGGGAGAAGTTCTCGGCTTGGGAGTTCCTGCCTCTGCCCAGGGCGACTTCTCAAGTCTTGTAGACTCTCCCCGCCGCCTTGCCAAGAGACGCTCGAAGATATGTTGGTCATCTTCGGACCTGGACCACCTTTTGAAAGGTATCTTTAGAGCCTTCGAAGTTTTTAACTTCTTAGACTGGTGTCTAGGAGCTCTAAGCAGAAAGATCTCTCCGACAGAGAAGGAGACTTCCTTGCTCATTATGTCCTGCATGGCCAAGGCCGTACGTGATGGGTCTAATGAGCTTGCTGCATCATTTGTGTCCGGAGTCCTTAAGAAGCGTGAAAACCTATGCTCATTCCTTTCAGCTGGAGTTACGCCATGCCAGAGATCCGAACTTCTGTTTGCTCCTCTTTCCAAGTGCCTTTTCCCAGAAGACCTGATTAAGGAAATTGCCGCTTCTTTGATACAGAAGGACACTCATGATCTTGTTGCGTCCTCCGCTCGCAAAGCCACCCCTTTGCCTACCTTGTCAGCTAGACCAAGGATGGACACTCCAGCGTCCCGTTTTATTCCGCCCTTTCGTGGCAGAGCCTCCAGCAGAGGAGGTGCTCGTGCCGAAGGGAAACGAGGAAAGAAGAAAGGAACCAAGTCCTTTAAGGGCAGAGTCTGACTGCCAGCTTCTTCAGACAGCAGTGGGAGCCAGACTCAAGAACTTCTGGCAGACCTGGGAAAAGAGAGGCGCAGATGCACAATCTGTGAAGTTGCTCAGAGAAGGGTACAAGATCCCGTTTGTACGGAAACCCCCTCTAGCAACGTCTCCCATCGATCTCTCTCCCAGGTACAGAGAGGAAGACAAGAGACGAGCCTTGAAACAGGAAGTGTCTCTTTTACTAGAGAAGGGAGCGGTGGTCAAAGTCTCGGACCATCAAACCCCGGGATTCTACAACCGACTCTTCTTGGTGTCAAAGAAGACAGGAGGGTGGAGGCCGGTGCTAGACGTCAGTGCTCTGAATGTCTTTGTCACAAAGCAGACGTTCTCCATGGAGACCACAAAGTCGATCCTAGCAGCGGTCAGAAGGGAAGACTGGATGGTCTCTTTAGACCTAAGGGACGCCTACTTCCACGTCCCCATCCACCCGGACTCCCAACCTTTTCTGAGATTCGTTTTCGAAAAGGTTGTCTACCAGTTTCATGCCCTGTGCTTTGGCCTAAGCACAGCTCTTCTTGTGTTTACGAGGCTGATGAGGAATGTAGCCAAATTCCTTCATTTAGCGGACATCCGAGCCTCCCTCTATTTGGACGACTGGCTTCTCAGAGCTTCTTCCAGTCGTCGCTGTCTGAAGGATCTAAAGTGGACTCTAGATCTGACCAAGGAATTGGGTCTCCTTGTCAATATGGAAAAGTCACAACTGGTCCCATCCCAAACTATCGTGTATTTAGGGATGGAGATTCACAGTCTAGCTTTTTGGGCTTTTCCGTCGGCCCCCAGAACAAGCCAAGCCCAGTTATGCATCCAGAACATGCTGAAGAAGGAACAATGTTCAGTCAGGAAGTGGATGAGTCTGATAGGGACGCTATCATCCCTGGAACAGTTCGTGTCATTAGGAAAACTACACCTCCGTCCTCTTCAATACCACCTAGCATTTCATTGGAAAAAGGACAAGACGCTAGAAGCGGTCTCGATCCCCATTTCCAAGAAGGTGAAGTCTTGCCTGACTTGGTGGAAGGACAGTATCAGCCTAAGAGAGGGTCTTCCCCTGGCTGTTCAGACTCCCAACCACGTTCTCTTCTCGGACGCATCGGACGTAGGCTGGGGCGCGACATTAGACGGTCGGGAATGTTCGGGAATATGGAACTCGAGTCAAAGGACAATGCATATCAACTGCAAGGAGCTACTGGCAGTACATCTGGCCTTGAAAAGCTTCAGGTCTCTCCTTCAAGGCAAAGTGGTGGAGGTGAACTCGGACAACACCACTGCTTTGGCGTACATCTCCAAGCAAGGAGGGACCCACTCACTGACGTTGTAGGAGATCGCATGGGACCTGCTCATCTGGTCAAAAGGTCAAAACATATCGCTAGTAATGAGGTTCATCCAAGGCAACTTGAATGTCATGGCAGATTGTCTCAGTCGGAAGGGGCAAGTAATTCCAACAGAATGGACCCTCCACAAGGATGTATGCAAGAGACTTTGGGCCACTTGGGGCCAACCAACCATAGATCTCTTTGCAACCTCGATGACCAAGAGGCTCCCAATATATTGCTCACCAATCCCGGACCCAGCAGCAATTCATATAGATGCCTTTCTCCTAGATTGGTCACATCTAGATCTATACGCATTCCCACCGTTCAAGATTGTCAACAAGGTACTGCAGAAGTTCGCCTCTCACGAAGGGACAAGGTTGACGCTAGTTGCTCCCCTCTGGCCCGCGAGAGAATGGTTCACCGAGGTACTTCGATGGCTAGTAGACGTTCCCAGAACTCTTCCTCTAAGGGTGGACCTTCTACGTCAGCCACACGTAAAGAAGGTACACCAAAGCCTCCACGCTCTTCGTCTGACTGCCTTCAGACTATCGAAAGACTCTCGAGAGCTAGAGGCTTTTCGAAGGAGGCAGCCAGGGCGATTGCTAGAGCAAGGAGAACATCCACCCTTAGAGTCTACCAATCGAAGTGGGAAGTCTTCCGAAACTGGTGCAAGTCAGTATCTGTATCCTCGACCAGTACCTCTGTAACTCAAATAGCTGACTTCCTCTTATACCTGAGGAAAGAACGATCACTTTCAGCTCCCACTATCAAGGGTTACAGAAGCATGTTGGCATCAGTCTTCCGTCACAGAGGCTTAGATCTTTCCAACAATAAAGATCTACAGGACCTCCTTAAGTCTTTTGAGACCACGAAGGAGCGTCGTTTGGTTACGCCTGGTTGGAATTTAGACGTGGTACTAAGATTCCTCATGTCAGACAGGTTCGAGCCGCTACAATCAGCCTCCCTGAAAGATCTCACCTTAAAGACTCATTTCCTGGTATGCTTAGCCACAGCTAAAAGAGTCAGTGAGATTCATGCCTTCAGCAAGAACATCGGATTTTCGTCAGAAAAGGCTACATGTTCACTACAACTTGGTTTTCTAGCCAAAAACGAGCTACCTTCTCGACCTTGGCCGAAATCGTTCGATATTCCCAGCTTATCGAATATGGTAGGCAATGAACTAGAAAGAGTCTTATGCCCTGTGAGAGCTCTTAAGTTCTATTTAAAACGAACTAAACCTTTACGAGGCCTTTCTGAAGCTTTATGGTGTTCAGTTAAGAAACCATCTTTGCCTATGTCAAAGAATGCTTTATCCTATTTTGTCAGACTGTTAATACGAGAAGCTCATTCCCATCTGAGTGAGGAAGACCAAGCATTGCTGAAGGTAAGGACACACGAAGTTAGAGCTGTCGCAACTTCCGTGGCCTTTAAACAAAATAGATCTCTGCGAAGTATAATGGACGCAACCTATTGGAGAAGCAAGTCAGTGTTCGCGTCTTTTTATCTTAAGGATGTCCAGTCTCTTTACGAGGACTGCTACACACTGGGACCATTCGTAGCAGCGAGTGCAGTAGTGGGTGAGGGCTCAACCACTACAATTCCCTAATTCCATAACCTTTTAATCTTTCTCTTGAAATGTTTTTATTGTTGTTTTTTGGGTTGTCCGGAAGGCTAAGAAGCCTTTCGCATCCTGGTTGATTTGGCGGGTGGTCAAAGTCATTTCTTGAGAGCGCCTAGATTAGGGGTTTTGATGAGGTCCTGTTGTATGGGTTGCAACCCTTGATACTTCAGATCCTAGGGGTCGATCAGCATCCTAAGAGGATCGCGAGGCTCCGTAAGGAAGACGTACTTAAAAAGGCAGAGTAATTGTTCAAGTCGACTTCCTTACCAGGTACCTATTTATTTTGTTTTTGTTATTTTGATAACTTCTAAAATGAAATAAAAACTCTTAGCTCATAATAATGTAAACATATATTGCTGGTCTCTACCCACCCCCCTGGGTGTGAATCAGCTATTATAATCACCGGCTAAGTTAAATATTGAAAAATTTTATTTTGATAATAAAATAGATTTTTGAATATACTTACCCGGTGATTTTAAATTAAAGGACCCTCCCTTCCTCCCCAATAGAGACGCAGTGGAACGAGGAGAAAATTGAGTCTTTGTTTACATTGAGTACTGGGTATCTGGACGACAGATGGCGCTGTTGGGTACACCCGCAACCTGTGTAGCGATCGCTGGCGAGTTTTTACCTTAGAGTTGTCTGTCGGGCAACAGAGTTGCAGCTATTATAATCACCGGGTAAGTATATTCAAAAATTTATTTTATTATCAAAATAACATTTTTCACAACTAATTGGTGAAGTACTTTATTCTAGTTTTGAGCTTTCGCTGTGCAGGGTTTCTCTTCACACAAATCCTTGAACTCTTTTTGATAACGGATTCTTTGTTGATGACTTTTTGATAGTTTTTTGAATTTCCCTTTGACCAATTCAAAATGGCTGACCCTTCACAAGTCCCAAAATTTAGGAAGTGTAATGCTAGGGACTGTTCAAGGCGTCTTCCGAAGGCTTCTATCGACCCTCACACTGTTTGTTCCAATTGTCGGGATAAAACCTGTCAATTGGAAGATCGGTGTGAGGAGTGCGTTGGGCTTTCGGAATTCGATTTTATCGAATTCCAAAAGTATACACGTAGGCTAGAGAGAGATAGAGTTAGGAGAAGTTCTTCTCGTTCTGTTGATATATCCTCTCCTCATGCCCCACAACCTATTCCTTCCCCTGTAGTGGTTGCTCCTAACCCCCCTCCTCGCACTCAGGAACCTTCGATGGCTGATATGATGCGTGCCATCCAGGCTCTGGGTGAGAGAGTTGAGTCCCTTGCTAGTGACCGTAATCAGCTCATGGCGGATGTGAAGGAGCTTAAGTGCAAAAGTGCAGTGGGAAGTGCTAAAGTGCCGAGTGATAGTGTTGTGGATAGTGTTGCGCTTGAGGGTTCGTCTGTTCGTGCCTGTCGTCCTCCTAGTCCGGGACCTCTTGCAAGCTCCCAAGTCCAGGGGAGAAGCAATGTCGTACGACAAATGGGTTCGAGAGGCTTTAATCAGCGAACAGACGTTCCCTCCGTGGTATCGGGCGTATCTACCCAAGATCGCTCCTGCCTAACTAAGACGAGAGAGCCCATTTATACCTCGTCTTCGGAAGGTGTTTCTCGCAAGAAACCCTGGACCAAGGTCTCACGACCGTTAAAGCGCAAGTCGGTCCCTTCCGCACAAGTCCAACGGCCCAGTTGTAGCCACTGGGTCAGTTCGGACTCGCTGCCGTCATCCGATGACTGCTCACCGCCTAAGAGAGGCAAAGCGGTACCGCTTCAGACAGTTACACCGTCTGTCGCCGCACCTGCTCCTGTAGACCCTAAGTGGTCTCTACTGCAAGACATGCAGTCTAAACTAACGTCTCTTATGCAGGACTTTCGTGCGGAGAAGGTTGCTGCCGCACCAGCTAGTGCAGCTCCTTGCCTACAACCGCCCACACGATCGGTTGTGCGTCCTGTGGACGCTGAGGTAACCTTCTCACGCACACCAGTTGAGAGAGTTCCGCCACCCATGCGTTCCAGTGTGATCTGCCAGCCGCATGTTGACGTTCAGCGACGCACGGAGGTCTCCGTTGACGTTCGTGAGGTTCAACAACCGTCAGAGTTGTTTTGTTTTGACGCGGTGCGTCAACCTCCGCAACCCAGTGTGGTTGCCACTGCTCACCCACATCAGTCCAGACAGTCTGGAGTAGACGCTGTGCGTCCCCGCGCTGCTATGGTTGTTGCCAGCTCACAGACTGGGCAACAGTTCCATGACGTTGCGTCCGGCTCAGTCACGCATGCACCCGTGCGACCGGACTCAGCTAACCAGCCGTTACCCACTCCGTTGCCGTTCCCTCATCAGTTATCGGATGAGGGACTTTCTGATGATGATGTTGCTGCACACGTAGATGAACCGCATTCAGAACTGGACGAGCCTAAGTCTACGCAACCCTCTTTGGACTTTAGGAAAGTTTTTGCCCTTTTCAAAGAGATGTTTCCGGACCAGTTTGTTTCTGTGGCTCCGCGTTCTCCTCCGTCAGAGTTTGTGTTAGGCATGCCGTCAACCACTCCTGCCTTTACTAGACTCGTCCTCGCCCGCTCGTCCAAGAGAGCTTTGCGAGTGATAGGAGAATGGCTGCAGTCCAAGAAGAGTTTAGGGAAGACAGCTTTTACGTTTCCCCCTGCTAGACTCTCTTCTAGATCGAGCGTCTGGTAGGCCACGGGAGAAGTTCTCGGCTTGGGAGTTCCTGCCTCTGCCCAGGGCGACTTCTCAAGTCTTGTAGACTCTCCCCGCCGCCTTGCCAAGAGACGCTCGAAGATATGTTGGTCATCTTCGGACCTGGACCACCTTTTGAAAGGTATCTTTAGAGCCTTCGAAGTTTTTAACTTCTTAGACTGGTGTCTAGGAGCTCTAAGCAGAAAGATCTCTCCGACAGAGAAGGAGACTTCCTTGCTCATTATGTCCTGCATGGACAAGGCCGTACGTGATGGGTCTAATGAGCTTGCTGCATCATTTGTGTCCGGAGTCCTTAAGAAGCGTGAAAACCTATGCTCATTCCTTTCAGCTGGAGTTACGCCATGCCAGAGATCCGAACTTCTGTTTGCTCCTCTTTCCAAGTGCCTTTTCCCAGAAGACCTGATTAAGGAAATTGCCGCTTCTTTGATACAGAAGGACACTCATGATCTTGTTGCGTCCTCCGCTCGCAAAGCCACCCCTTTGCCTACCTTGTCAGCTAGACCAAGGATGGACACTCCAGCGTCCCGTTTTATTCCGCCCTTTCGTGGCAGAGCCTCCAGCAGAGGAGGTGCTCGTGCCGAAGGGAAACGAGGAAAGAAGAAAGGAACCAAGTCCTTTAAGGGCAGAGTCTGACTGCCAGCTTCTTCAGACAGCAGTGGGAGCCAGACTCAAGAACTTCTGGCAGACCTGGGAAAAGAGAGGCGCAGATGCACAATCTGTGAAGTTGCTCAGAGAAGGGTACAAGATCCCGTTTGTACGGAAACCCCCTCTAGCAACGTCTCCCATCGATCTCTCTCCCAGGTACAGAGAGGAAGACAAGAGACGAGCCTTGAAACAGGAAGTGTCTCTTTTACTAGAGAAGGGAGCGGTGGTCAAAGTCTCGGACCATCAAACCCCGGGATTCTACAACCGACTCTTCTTGGTGTCAAAGAAGACAGGAGGGTGGAGGCCGGTGCTAGACGTCAGTGCTCTGAATGTCTTTGTCACAAAGCAGACGTTCTCCATGGAGACCACAAAGTCGGTTCTAGCAGCGGTCAGAAGGGAAGACTGGATGGTCTCTTTAGACCTAAGGGACGCCTACTTCCACGTCCCCATCCACCTGGACTCCCAACCTTTTCTGAGATTCGTGTTCGAAAAGGTTGTCTACCAGTTTCAAGCCCTGTGCTTTGGCCTAAGCACAGCTCCTCTTGTGTTTACGAGGCTGATGAGGAATGTAGCCAAATTTCTTCATTTAGCGGACATCCGAGCCTCCCTCTATTTGGACGACTGGCTTCTCAGAGCTTCTTCCAGTCGTCGCTGTCTGAAGGATCTAAAGTGGACTCTAGATCTGACCAAGGAATTGGGTCTCCTTGTCAATATGGAAAAGTCACAACTGGTCCCATCCCAAACTATCGTGTATTTAGGGATGGAGATTCACAGTCTAGCTTTTCGGGCTTTTCCGTCGGCCCCCAGAACAAGCCAAGCCCAGTTATGCATCCAGAACATGCTGAAGAAGGAACAATGTTCAGTCAGGAAGTGGATGAGTCTGATAGGGACGCTATCATCCCTGGAACAGTTCGTGTCATTAGGAAGACTACACCTCCGTCCTCTTCAATACCACCTAGCATTTCATTGGAAAAAGGACAAGACGCTAGAAGCGGTCTCGATCCCCATTTCCGAGAAGGTGAAGTCTTGCCTGACTTGGTGGAAGGACAGTATCAGCCTAAGAGAGGGTCTTCCCCTGGCTGTTCAGACTCCCAACCACGTTCTCTTCTCGGACGCATCGGACATAGGCTGGGGCGCGACATTAGACGGTCGGGAATGTTCGGGAATATGGAACTCGAGTCAAAGGACAATGCATATCAACTGCAAGGAGCTACTGGCAGTACATCTGGCCTTGAAAAGCTTCAGGTCTCTCCTTCAAGGCAAAGTGGTGGAGGTGAACTCGGACAACACCACTGCTTTGGCGTACATCTCCAAGCAAGGAGGGACCCACTCACTGACGTTGTAGGAGATCGCATGGGACCTGCTCATCTGGTCAAAAGGTCAAAACATATCGCTAGTAACGAGGTTCATCCAAGGCAACTTGAATGTCATGGCAGATTGTCTCAGTCGGAAGGGGCAAGTAATTCCAACAGAATGGACCCTCCACAAGGATGTATGCAAGAGACTTTGGGCCACTTGGGGCCAACCAACCATAGATCTCTTTGCAACCTCGATGACCAAGAGGCTCCCAATATATTGCTCACCAATCCCGGACCCAGCAGCAATTCATATAGATGCCTTTCTCCTAGATTGGTCACATCTAGATCTATACGCATTCCCACCGTTCAAGATTGTCAACAAGGTACTGCAGAAGTTCGCCTCTCACGAAGGGACAAGGTTGACGCTAGTTGCTCCCCTCTGGCCCGCGAGAGAATGGTTCACCGAGGTACTTCGATGGCTAGTAGACGTTCCCAGAACTCTTCCTCTAAGGGTGGACCTTCTACGTCAGCCACACGTAAAGAAGGTACACCAAAGCCTCCACGCTCTTCGTCTGACTGCCTTCAGACTATCGAAAGACTCTCGAGAGCTAGAGGCTTTTCGAAGGAGGCAGCCAGGGCGATTGCTAGAGCAAGGAGAACATCCACCCTTAGAGTCTACCAATCGAAGTGGGAAGTCTTCCGAAACTGGTGCAAGTCAGTATCTGTATCCTCGACCAGTACCTCTGTAACTCAAATAGCTGACTTCCTCTTATACCTGAGGAAAGAACAATCACTTTCAGCTCCCACTATCAAGGGTTACAGAAGCATGTTGGCATCAGTCTTCCGTCACAGAGGCTTAGATCTTTCCAACAATAAAGATCTACAGGACCTCCTTAAGTCTTTTGAGACCACGAAGGAGCGTCGTTTGGTTACGCCTGGTTGGAATTTAGACGTATTACTAAGATTCCTCATGTCAGACAGGTTCGAGCCGCTACAATCAGCCTCCCTGAAAGATCTCACCTTAAAGACTCTTTTCCTGGTATGCTTAGCCACAGCTAAAAGAGTCAGTGAGATTCATGCCTTCAGCAAGAACATCGGATTTTCGTCAGAAAAGGCTACATGTTCACTACAACTTGGTTTTCTAGCAAAAACGAGCTACCTTCTCGACCTTGGCCGAAATCGTTTGATATTCCCAGCTTATCGAATATGGTAGGCAATGAACTAGAAAGAGTCTTATGCCCTGTGAGAGCTCTTAAGTTCTATTTAAAACGAACTAAACCTTTACGAGGCCTTTCTGAAGCTTTATGGTGTTCAGTTAAGAAACCATCTTTGCCTATGTCAAAGAATGCTTTATCCTATTTTGTCAGACTGTTAATACGAGAAGCTCATTCCCATCTGAGTGAGGAAGACCAAGCATTGCTGAAGGTAAGGACACACGAAGTTAGAGCTGTCGCAACTTCCGTGGCCTTTAAACAAAATAGATCTCTGCGAAGTATAATGGACGCAACCTATTGGAGAAGCAAGTCAGTGTTCGCGTCTTTTTATCTTAAGGATGTCCAGTCTCTTTACGAGGACTGCTACACACTGGGACCATTCGTAGCAGCGAGTGCAGTAGTGGGTGAGGGCTCAACCACTACAATTCCCTAATTCCATAACCTTTTAATCTTTCTCTTGAAATGTTTTTATTGTTGTTTTTTGGGTTGTCCGGAAGGCTAAGAAGCCTTTCGCATCCTGGTTGATTTGGCGGGTGGTCAAAGTCATTTCTTGAGAGCGCCTAGATTAGGGGTTTTGATGAGGTCCTGTTGTATGGGTTGCAACCCTTGATACTTCAGATCCTAGGGGTCGATCAGCATCCTAAGAGGATCGCGAGGCTCCGTAAGGAAGACGTACTTAAAAAGGCAGAGTAATTGTTCAAGTCGACTTCCTTACCAGGTACCTATTTATTTTGTTTTTGTTATTTTGATAACTTCTAAAATGAAATAAAAACTCTTAGCTCATAATAATGTAAACATATATTGCTGGTCTCTACCCACCCCCCTGAGTTTGAATCAGCTATTATAATCACCGGCTAAGTTAACTATTGAAAAATGTTATTTTGATAATAAAATAGATTTTTGAATATACTTACCCGGTGATTATAAATTAAAGGACCCTCCCTTCCTCCCCAATAGAGACGCAGTGGAACGAGGAGAAAATTGAGTCTTTGTTTACATTGAGTACTGGGTATCTGGACGACAGATGGCGCTGTTGGGCACACCCGCAACCTGTGTAGCGATCGCTGGCGAGTTTTTATCCTAGAGTTGTCTGTCGGGCAACAGAGTTGCAGCTATTATAATCACCGGGTAAGTATATTCAAAAATTTATTTTATTATCAAAATAACATTTTTCCTGCATTTTCAATGCGAGACGATCCCAGCTGCAATGAAAGTGGTTTGTCGATGAGCAAGTGGGTGGTCGGTCCTTCCTCACGACTGTTATGTAATTAGTGGCTGGTTGTTGCCGCCTTGTTAAATCTTTTAACTGCTGTATTCCAACTTTGCTGTTGTCGTTCTCCTATGTAAAGGACTCAGGTTTGTATAGTTAGGGAAAAATACTAATCACTGTACTTCCAAGTTTGTCATATATTTTAATTGAGGAAGAGGGAGGTCAAGAGAAAATGGAAAGTAATTATTACAACTATTAAATACTGAGAATGAGTGTGAAGAACTGGAAAATGTTCCTCCAGTAGAAGGACCAATAGCAAGCATCAGTGGTAAATGTCAAGAATGCTATAAAGAAAAGAAAAGTAAATACAGTTGCAGGAAAGTCAGAGGTAACAAGAGAAATGAATAAGGCATTGGGAAATCTAGGTAAAAAGTGTTTGCACACACTATTGTAAAAGATTTAAGATGTATAGGAAATGCCACATTTTCCCAACACTTATAGGCAGGTCTGCATTTCTGCCTTTGGTATGGGTAAGCATGCACACACAAACACATCCACACATTCTGAGAAGAGAAAGATAGTGTATTAAAAAAGCCAAGTTCCAGGAAAAGCTGGTTGCACATTAATGGCTGCAGGAACCAAAGAAACTGTTCAGTGTACCGGTAACTGCAAACATTCATTATAAGTTTTAACTGTGGAGTTCTCCAACTGTGCTGGATTATTCTCCTATTAAAGGCCGAAGGTTTGTATTCTTGTAGCAAACAAATAAATTATTAGCAGACAGTAACTTAGGAGTTCAGTTTTCTTAAAAATAATAAACATCTTTATCAATTTCATTCAGTTTCAGAATGTATGTCTGTAGTAAAAGTATCACATTGCTCAAAATCGATAAGTTTACTAGCATGTTGAATACTCCAAGCTTGACACTCATGACAAGCAATAATCATGAACCACACGATACTGTAGAATGCTTTTACATTTTTTTTTTTTTTTGGTACCATTAACAGTTTTTCCCTTTACCTCATTTATTTTCTCGAAGCACACAAGTCTACTGGTTGATAAGCAAACAACTAAGAGATAACTGTAAGGACCGTAGTACTGGTCAACTATAACTGGTTCAGCTATTTGCTGCCTTAATGATGATAAAGCCATTGTGGCATGCAGATTAAGATTTAATGTACCAAAACTACGAGCGTCTCTATGAAAGTTCTAAACTAAACTCCAGTTGCTGCATACATGGCTTCTTCAATTTTTATACAGTACTACCCTTTTTTAAGGATATGTTAGCACCAGGAAAGAATGATACATAATTATTTTGAATATAACATTTAATTTTAGCCTTTTCATAAAACTAATACTGTGAAAAAAACAGCAGGTACTATCACAAATCCTCTTAACCCAGTCTTATGCAAGTGTTCTATTCTTGCTTTATGACCACTCACGTAAGTATATATAAAATGACATTGAAAAGCAATAGAAGTGAACAGTTGCATATGTTGAAAAAGAATCTTTTATGTTCCAGAACCTTAATGGATGTGTAAATAAAATGATGTTAATGTTGTAGTTTATGATTAGTCATACAAATTATTTTTAAAATGTCAATGAAAACCATGAGAGAAGTAAAGAAGTTGATACACGTTACAGGAGATTTTCTCGTTCCAAAATTTCTAGTTATTGATTTAGCACAGCTTGCTTTTTCCCTGTAGAGGAATACAACTCATTGTGTCTTACACGGTACCTTTGCAATGTCCTCGTAGTCTTCCTTCTGCATTATTTTCTGCTATGTACCTTTTATTCATTCCAATTTTCTCTCCCTCCCCAAAAAGTTTTTACTTTACCTTTCTTCAGTTTTAACCTCTCATTTAAGAATTAATGTATTATCTAGACTGTAATATACATATGTACTTTTCATTTTTTGTATTATGTAAGTGTACTTGTTCATATGAAATTAGTCTTGTAATGTAATTCTATATTACATTTTACATATTGCATACTGTATTCATGCAATGTCCTGATTATAGTTTTGGAAATCTGGAAGACATTTGTTCATACTACAGCCGTACATTTGCTATTGTTGCAACTTATTTATGCATACTGTTTATTTATCTTTGAAATCTTCATGAGGTTTTGAAAGAGATTCTATTGTTGATTTTAAAAATATTTAGCTTGTTGGAACTAATGACAGATTCAAGATGCTTTAAATTTAACCAAATATGTTATGAAATTATAAAAGAATGATTAAGTTACAAATCCTGTCATATCTACAGTAAGTTGTTCCGTAACTGAAATAAAAACCCACGCTATTTATTAGGGGTATTACTTTCATGGAAGCTGAAAGGACCTGCCATTAATATTTAGCGAGGCTTAACTACCCATCCCGCTAGTTAGTGGGAGGGGGTACTTAGCTACCCCTCCCACTCACACACTTGTGAATGAGCCCACTTTGCTTTTTGCTTGGGTGGTGAACGGTCGTTGCTGCTCTTCAGACTCACCAAATATTTGGACTGCCATAAATGCATTTTGTGCTTTCTCTGTTTCAATGTGTGTGTGTTGACTTCTGCTGACTATGCGTACCTGCCCTGGACTTAAAGGCCGGCTCTGCGGTACCTTCATGTCTGCTGATGACACCAATCCCCATACCTTTGTCCCTTCTGCAGAGGTCAAAGGAATGATAGTGGTAACAAGTGTAATGAGTGTCGGGAGTGGTCTTCCCCCCATTGGGAAAGGTTTGGTTGCTGGTGGAGGAAGAAGTCTAAGCGGGATTCTTCTCCTTCAAAGTTTTCTTCGAAACAGAGAAAACCCAAGGCTTCTTCTTCCACTTCCCAACCTTTCTCCGAAGCTCCTGTCTGTTCGGTCTCTTCCGAGAGACGGTCGAGTAGTAGTGCAGGCCCTTTAACGCCTAGTCAACCTTGGTCCTCGATAGACGTCGGAGTCCATGACTCTTTCTCCTTATATATAGTTTAGGTTTGTATTCCAGTTACAGAACAAATGACAAATTCAGAGATAATTTATGCTTTTCCTAACGATACAAACTTTTAGCTATTTATACAAACTTCCCCGCCAGCCCTATCACCCTTTAAATCCTACCTCCAAGTAAAGTGAGCTCATTCACAGGTGTGTGAATGGGAGGGGTAGCTAACTACCCCCTCCCCTCCCTCTTAACTTGCAGGATGGGTAGTTAACCCTGGCTAAATTTGAATGGCTTGTCCTTTCAGCTTCACTGAAAGTAATACTCCTAATAAATAGCTAAAGGTTTATATCATTAGGAAAAATACAAATTATCTCTGAACCTGTCATTTTTCAGCATAAATTTCAAATGTCACATTAAAGAAACAAGAACTAAGTACTGTACAGTTTAGAGTAAGGCTTTTTATGGATGAATGATACAATTACAGACTTGTTTCCTTCAAAGAAAGGTTTTTGATACATAAAAGTACAGTAGGTTCCTTTACAAATACCTCTACAGTATGCTCAAGTGCAGAGATTTCCCTTTGAGCCACCAGCAAGAAAATGTGTAAATCACAGAATAAAACATACCTGAGGCAAAAATAATATTTTATATAAATGGTTAAAGTAATATGCCTTAAATCTATATTTTATATTAGGTTCTGTTGTCTTCTAACATTGGCTCCGTTGCCTTGTCTTGAGATTCAAAGTTTTCATGTGGGGGCGGTTTTTCATCTAAGGGTGTTTTCACAGCCTCCTCCGTCAGAGCCTGTACTTGCTCTGCTTCGGCCATCACAGCTGCGTCATCTTGCTCCCTCGTACTTCTGTAATGATAAGTTTAAATTTTTAAAAGAAAACTAACCTTGTTTGAGTTAATTTTAGTAATAGGTTTTCCTTAAATTTCTGCTTTTTCTTTTTATGAAAAAATTGAAAAGGTGCATTTCAGGAAGATGATGAATGTATAGTCATATTAATGGTAATACTATATACAAATTACAAAACCATTTTATTTATACAGTAACTGGTTTTGTAAAAATGCTTTAGGTTATTGACTTAATGCTAAATATGTACTTTTAATGCATATCAGGGAGACTTAAGAACTTTTCCATTAGAAGGAGGGTATCCTGTACTGCCTGTCAAATACTTTATTTTGATTAAAATATCCTAAATATTTCCTTATCCACAGGATGTCTGTATATGCATCGCAGTGTTTTTAGTTCATGATTATATCATTAGTAATTAATTTTATCATTACTGTGTTGTTATAATGGTTTCTGGATGAGGGTTGAGATGTATTGGTATTATATTTATGAATCTGCAGTTATTGGTTTAATAAGTTTAATGCAACTGGCTTATGATTGACAGTGTTCTTACATTAATACACATTACATACATTCATTTTATAATAACTAATGGGCCCATTTTGTGTATACATTTACACAGTTTCTGCAGTATTTTTTATCACAAAAACACATACTAATTTATAAAACTGACATAATCATTCCTGTGATCTTTCCTGGATATTGATGATGTTTGGTTATGTTCTCATGGCCATAAAGGAACTCCCTTGAATTAGTTTTTTCTTGCAGAATGATTGATCCCAAGACCTCATCTATTATAATTAGAGCACGTGTTGTCAAGCACTACAAGGATACTTACTGAGTTAAGACATGCTTTACTAACAAGAAGAGGAGTGCAAAGTAAGAGGATTATGCAACTTTGCTTTTTTGTTGGAAAATTAACCATTCATCTCATAAGTGTCCCTCTTTGATTGCATCTGATGTTCTGACCCTTTAAGTGTTGAGCTACAATCACCTTCCAACTGAGGTATGTAGCTAGCCCAAGTGGGTAATTTTCATGAGGGTTAATTAAAGGAATTGATAAAATGTAAAAACAAGGTCTTTATTACACATAATGTATTTTTTTTTATATAATACCTATCAGTCAAATTAAAGTATTGTATGACCACATCTTGGTCTGTGACAATGTTTAGACTCTCAGGCTAATGTTGACAAGAGAACAATCCTGTGATTCTATTGCCACTTTTACTCTCGTATCCATTCACTAGCAACTTCAAAAACTGTGTAGGCAAAGCATACAGATGCGAGATTTGCAGGGTTGAATGAGGCCACCATGAGTATGGTACAGTATTTAGGTTTTTATGAAAAACCCATTTGTTCCATTACTAAATACAAACCAATGTGATTTACAAGGGATATTACTTTTGGCAAAACTGAAAGACAAGCCTCAAGACTTTTAACAAGGGTTAAAAATCCACCTGCTAGTTAGCAGAGGGTTGGGGGTAGTTGCTACCCCACTCACTCACACACCTGGGCTGAGAACCCACTTTGCTTTTGGCTTTGGTGATCAGACGTTGCCAATCTTCCCCATCTCAATTATTGACTTGCCATTACTAACTAATTGCTTTTTATTTTTATTTTCAGTGTTTGTGCTCTTTCCTTGGACGTCCTCATGCGGACTTGCCCGAGACCTGGGGGCTGCTCCTGCGGGACTTTCATGTCTTCCTTGGATATTGACCCGCATTTGCTGTGTCCTTCCTGCCATGGGCGGCGTTGTTACCAGGACAACACCTGCCCTGAATGCTGGGAGTGGTCTGCCTCCTAGTGGGAGAAGTATAGGCGTCGGCGTAAGAAGAAGTCCAAAAGGGATTCTTCACCTTTGGGGTCTTCCTCGAAGTTGAAGAAACCAAGAACTTCTTTGACCCCTGACCTCTTTCCAAAGCTCCTGTTCGATTGCTCTCCCCCGGAAAACGATCGAACAGAAGAGTAGACCAGTTAAAACCAGGTCAACCTTGGGTCTCGAGGGACGGTGCTGCTCCCCCTAGAGAAGCCCCTCCTGCCTGGGTGAGACTTGTTCTTTCTCAGATTTGTTCCAGGTGTTTCTTGTCTGTTGCTTTTATAGTCCATGTTTTAGAACCATTCAATACTACACTCCATATGAAACTCTCTACAAACCTTTTCTTCAGTTCCACTTTCAGTTTTCCCATTATTGTTCACCTCTCTCTCAAAAGCTACCTTACCATAGGCTATTCTGCTCTTAATCTCTTTTCTCCAGGTTCCTTCTTGTGTTATAATATTTCCCAAGTACTTGAAATGATTGACTTCCTACACAGATTCATCTCAAATCTGCATGTTTATTAAAGGTTCTTGTTTTCTTGCCGTTCTCATTACCTTGGTCTTAGATATATTTATTTTCATTCCATACTTTTGTGGCATCCTATTTATCTTTTTTCAATATTTAACTTAGCCGGTGATTATATAGCTGCAACTCTGTTGCTCGACAGACAACTCTACGGAAAAACTCGCCAGCGATCGCTACACAGGTTGCGGGTGTGCCCAACAGCGCCATCTGTCGACCAGATACCCAGCTCTCAATGTAAACAAAGACTCAATTTTCTCTCTGTCGAGGTGTCGACAAGACGTACTTTACTCGCTGTTGCTTAACTGGAGTTTTTCACATCTATTTGGTGAAGTACTATATTCTAGTTTTGAGCTTTCGCTATGCAGGTGTTTTATCTTCATCTTAAATCTTGAACTCGTTTTGGATAGATTTAATTATGGTGACAAAGAGAGTATGGACTTTCTTTCACTTTTAAATGGCCGACCCTTCCCTTAGACGGAAGTGTGTTTAGGCTTTTAGTAATTATCTTATCACGTTATAGATTTTCCTCTATATATTTTATATCTCTCCGCCTTTATTAGGCCTCTTCGATTAACTTTCCATTTATTATAAACATATAAAAATAAATTTTAATGTTTTGTTTATATGCGACCTTTCCTGAGAGTAGGCGGTCCTAACTTGGAAACCGAAGTTAATCAACGTTGAGCCCTTTATATCGTAATTAGCTTTTAAAGAGCTAAGGATTTAAAACTTTTTAAATGTAATATTTTATGAAAGAATTTCTTTGATAGTCTTCGTACTGTTTTCAAAGATGAACTAACGTTTAGTTTATTTATGCTACGCAGTTGTTGACGTTCAGGACGTTCAACATGCGCTCTATCGTTACGATAGAGAGAGAGTGTATCACGGTTTCACTTTGCAGTAAGAGTAAATCGATTCTGACGTTTTGTTCATTCTTTCTTAGCTTAAATGTTTTAAATTCTATTTTAAAGGAACTTTTTATTTGAAAAACCTTTCAGTTTTTTCCTTTAGTCAAATAACATGTTTTTTTGACGAAATATAATTGGGCTCTTCTCTTAGGTGCGAAATCAAGAGAGAAAGAGAGAGAGAGATAGAGACGGAGGGAGAGAGAGGAGAGAAAACGTTCCGTTCAAGCGGGTAACGTTGTTCTCGAGTTACTCTCGTCCCTAGTCGCTGTACGGGGAGGAAGGATAAAACGTTTTTAGTTTTTTATTTTCGTCCCCAGGCTATGTGCGGTGAGAGATTGAAAACGTAGTTTATATGAACTAGCGTTTAGTCTCTTTCCCAGCCACTGATTTTTTTATCTTAAAATATGTTTTCTGTTTTTTGCTGGTATTAATGAGCTTGCATTATACGACTGATTTCGCAATTACTACCTTTTAATGAAGGGTAGAATTGCGTGTTTCAGGTAGAAATCAGTAAAAGTTTCGATTTCAGTGAAATAAGTGCAAAACAGAAAATCGAAGTGATAAAGTGATATGCGCAAAGTGTTACAGTGTTGCGTCCGAGGGTTCGTCTGTTCGTGCCTGTCGTTCACCTAGTCCGGGACCTCTTGCATGCTCCCAAGCCCAGGGGAGAAGTAATGTCAAACGACTTATGGGTTCGAGAGGCCTTGATCAACGAACAGACGTTTTCCCTCTATGGTATCGGGTGTATCTTACCAAGATCTCCCCTACCATAAGACGAGAGAGACGTTGTTTCTCCTCGTCATCCGAAGGCTTTTCGCATAAGAAACCTGTCACAAAGTTTCGAAGCCCTTAAGCGAAAGTCAGTCCTTTCAGGACAGGTCCAGCGTCCTGGTTACAACCATTAGGACAGCTCTGACCCTATGCAGTCATCGGATAACTGCTCGCCGCCTAACAAAAGCGTCACACAGACTCCGAGTCTTTTTTTGTTGGCAAAGTGTTGCGGTCACAGACGTTACCCTCGTCTCTTACCACAACCATTTTCGTTGATCCTTAATGGGTTGTATGGCAAGACATGCAGTATATGCTTGCCTCCCTTATGGAAGACTATTCTGCCGATTAGTCCGTTGAGTCTAGCCGTTTATCTCATCGATATCCTGGCTTTCAGCCAACCTAACGTTCCTTTGTGCTTACTGTTGACGTTGGCGTAGCTTAGTCACGTCAGTCAGGTTGTTTAGAACCACACTCGATGCGGTCTCGTGTGGTTTTTCAGCCGCATTTGGACGTTAGGCCACTTGCTGATGCTCCTGTTGACGTTCAAGACGTTCACTAACAATCGGAGTTGACTTGTTTTGACGCTGTGCGTCAACCTCCGCATTCTAGAGTTGTTTTGACTGCTCAGTCTAGGCAGTCAAAGCAGTCTCGAGTGGACGCTGTGCGTCCTCACGCTCCTGTTGTGGTTGACAGTTCAGTTGTTGACAGTTCACAGACTGTCAAGGAGTTACATGACGTTGCGTTCTGGTCCGCTACTAATGCACCAGTGAGTGTGGACTCTGCTTGTAAAGCATTGCCACCACGGTAGGTCTCTCCCTTGCTTGAGACTCAGCTTTTATCGGACAAGGTTCCTGTAGATGAGGAAGTTGCTGTTCCCCCTCCTACTGATATTCCCTTGAGGACTCTGTCAGATGGAGAGGAGCCTAAAGCTGCTTAGCCCCCTATGGACTTTAATTAAATCATGATGATTTTTTTAAGGATCTTTGTCCGGATCTTTTTGTAACTGCTGCTCCTCGTTCGCCTAAACGTCAGAGCTTACACTAGGCCTAGCTACTTTGAAGCCGTTGTTTTTAAGCTAGTGCTCTCTCGCTCTCCTAGAGAGCTTTACGTTGCCTAGGCGACTGGTTTTTCACCAGGAGGAGTTTGGGGGATACAGCCTTTGCTTTCCCTTCTTTTAAACTGGTTTATAGAGCGAGAGTCTGATATGACACGAGAGAAGTTCTCGGCTTGGGAGTTCATGCCTCTGCCCAGATAGACTTCTCAATTCTCGTAGACTCTCCCTGGCGCCTGGCCAGGAGACGCTCCAAGTTTTTTACAGGTCAACTTCACAGCTGTTTTCGAGCCTTTGAAGTTTTGCTGTACAATTATGTCATGCTTAACAAGGCTTTCAGGGATGGTAAGCGGTACCGCCTCAGTCGCTAACCCCGTCTGTTGCCACACCTGCTCCCGTAGACCCTAAATGGGCTTTGCTGCAAGACATGCAGTCCAAGCTTGCGTCCTTGATAGAGGACTTTAATGCGGAGAAGGTTGCTACTGAACCTTCTGGCCAACAACCTTCCAACCGGTCGGTTGTGCGCCCTGTTGACGCTGAGGTAACCTACTCGCGTCTGCCAGTTGAGGTGGTTCCTCCACCGATGCGACCCAGTGTGGGTTGCCAGCCGCACGTTGACGTTAAGCGACGCTCGGAGGTGGTTGTTGACGTTCAGGACGTTCAACAACCAGCAGAGGTGACTTGTTTTGACGCAGTGCGTCAACCTCAGCAACCTGGTAGGGTGTTGACTGCACAACCCAGACGGTCTAGACAGTCTCGGGTTGACGCTGTGCTTCCTCGCGCACCCATGGTTGTTGACAGTTCACAGACTGTGCAGCAGTTCCATGATGTTGCGTCCGGCTCCGTCACGCATGCACCAGTGCGACCGGACTCAGCGAGCCAGACGTTGCCCACTCCGTTGCCGTTTCCTCATCAGTTTTCGGATGAGGACTTTAATGCGGAGAAGGTTGCTACTGAACCTTCTGGCCAACAACCTTCCAACCGGTCGGTTGTGCGCCCTGTTGACGCTGAGGTAACCTACTCGCGTCTGCCAGTTGAGGTGGTTCCTCCACCGATGCGACCCAGTGTGGGTTGCCAGCCGCACGTTGACGTTAAGCGACGCTCGGAGGTGGTTGTTGACGTTCAGGACGTTCAACAACCAGCAGAGGTGACTTGTTTTGACGCAGTGCGTCAACCTCAGCAACCTGGTAGGGTGTTGACTGCACAACCCAGACGGTCTAGACAGTCTCGGGTTGACGCTGTGCTTCCTCGCGCACCCATGGTTGTTGACAGTTCACAGACTGTGCAGCAGTTCCATGATGTTGCGTCCGGCTCCGTCACGCATGCACCAGTGCGACCGGACTCAGCGAGCCAGACGTTGCCCACTCCGTTGCCGTTTCCTCATCAGTTTTCGGATGAGGAACCCTCTGATGAGGACGTTGCTGAACAACAAGACGATCAGCCCCCAGAATAGATCAAGCCCTGCTATCCATCCAGAAGATGCTGAAGAAGGAACGCTGCTCAGTCAGGCTGTGGATGAGTCTGGTAGGGACGCTGTCATCCGTGGAACAATTTGTGTCACTAGGAAGACTACACCTCCGTCCTCTTCAATACCATCTAGCTTTTCACTGGAAAAAGGACAAGACGCTAGAAGCGGTCTCGATCCCGGTTTCCGAAAATATAAAGTCTTGTCTGACTTGGTGGAAGGACAATATCAACCTAAGAGAGGGTCTTCCCCTGGCTGTTCAGACTCCCAACCACGTTCTCTTCTCGGACGCATCGGACGTGGGCTGGGGCGCGACACTAGACGGTCGGGAATGCTCAGGACTGTGGAACTCGAGTCAGAGGAGCATGCATATCAACTGCAAGGAGCTGTTGGCAGTACATCTGGCCTTGAAAAGCTTCAAGTCTCTCCTTCGAGGCAAAGTGGTGGAAGTTAACTCGGACATCACCACGGCCTTGGCGTACATCTCCAAACAAGGAGGTACCCACTCACTGACGTTGTACGAGATCGCAAGGGACCTGCTCATCTGGTCAAAAGGTCAAGACATCTCCCTAGTAACGAGGTTCATCCAAGGCGACTTGAACGTCATAGCAGATTGTCTCAGTCGGAAAGGGCAAGTAATTCCAACCGAATGGACCCTCCACAAGGATGTGTGCAAGAGACTTTGGGCCACTTGGGGTAAAACCATCCATAGATCTCTTTGCAACCTCGCTGACCAAGAGGCTTCCAATCTATTGCTCTCCAGTCCCGGACCCAGCAGCAATACATATAGATGCTTTCCTCCTAGATTGGTCACATCTGGATCTCTACGCATTCCCACCGTTCAAGATTGTCAACAAGGTACTGCATAAGTTCGCCTCTCACGAAGGGACAAGGTTGACGTTAGTTGCTTCCCTCTGGCCCGCTAGAGAATGGTTCACCGAGATACTTCGATGGTTAGTAGACGTTCCCAGTAGTCTTCCTCTAAGGGTAGACCTTCTACATCAGCCACACGTAAAGAAGGTACTCCAAAGCCTCCACGCTCTTCGTCTGACTGCCTTCAGACTATCGAAAGACTCTCGAGAGCTAGAGGCTTTTCGAAGGAAGCAGCCAGTGCGATTGCCAGAGCAAGGAGAGCGTCTTCCATTAGAGTCTACCAATCGAAGTGGGAAGTCTTCCGAGACTGGTGCAAGTCCGTTTCTGTATCCTCGACCAGTACCTCTGTAGCTCAAATAGCTGTTTTTCTCTTATACCTGAGAAAAGGACGATCCCTTTCAGCTCCCACTATCAAGGGCTACAGAAGCATGTTGGCATCGGTCTTCCGGCATAGAGGCTTAGATCTTTCCAAACATAAAGATCTGCAAGACCTCCTTAAGTCTTTTGAGACCACCAAGGAGCGTCGTTTGGCTACCCCTGGATGGAATTTAGACGTGGTACTAAGATTCTTCATGTCAGACAGGTTGGAGCCGTTACAATCAGCCTCCCTGAAAGATCTCACTCTTAAGACTCTTTTCCTGGTATGCTTAGCCTCGGCTAAAAGAGTCAGTGAGATTCATGCCTTCAGCAAGAACATCGGATTTTCGTCAGAAAAAGCCACTTGTTCGCTACAACTTGGTTTTCTAGCCAAAAATGAGCTGCCTTCTCGGCCTTGGCCTAAATCTTTCGATATCCCCAGCTTATCGGAGATCGTAGGTAATGAACTAGGAAGAGTCTTATGCCCTGTTAGAGCTCTTAAGTTCTATTTAAAGCGTACTAAACCTTTACAAGGCCAATCTGAAGCTTTATGGTGTTCAGTTAAGAAACCATCCTTGCCTATGTCAAAGAATGCTTGGTCAGACTTTATCAGATTGTTAATACGAGAAGCTCATTCACATCTGAGTGAGGAAGACCGAACTTTGCTTAAGGTGAAGACGCACGAAGTTAGAGCTGTAACAACTTCCGTGGCCTTTAAGCAAAATATATCTCTGCAAAGTATAATGGACGCAACCTATTGGAGAAGCAAGTCAGTGTTCGCTTCATTTTACTTGAAAGATGTCCAGTCTCTTTACAAGAACTGCTACACACTGGGACCATTCGTAGCAGCGAGTGCAGTAGTGGGTGAGGGCTCAACCACTACAATTCCCTAATTCCTTATCCTTTTAATCTGTCTCTTGAAATGTTGTTTTTTTATGGGTTGTCCGGAAGGCTAAGAAGCCTTTCACATCCTGGTTGATTTGGCGGGTGGTCAAAGTCATTTCTTGAGAGCGCCTAGATTAGGGGTTTGATGAGGTCCTGTTGTATGGGTTGCAACCCTTGATACTTCAGATCCTAGGGGTTGATCAGCATCCTAAGAGGATCGCGAGGCTCCGTAAGGAAGACATACTTAAAAGGCAGAGTAATTGTTCAAGTCGACTTCCTTACCAGGTACCTATTTATTTTGTTTTTGTTATTTTGATAACTTCTAAAATGAAATAAAAAAAAACTCTTAGCTCATAAAAGTGTAAACATATATTACTGGTCTCTACCCACCATCCTGGGTGTGAATCAGCTATATAATCACCGGCTAAGTTAAATATTGAAAAATGTTATTTTGATTATAAAATAAATTTTTGAATATACTTACCCGGTGATTATAAATTAAATGACCCTCCCTTCCTCCCCAATAGAGACGCAGTGGGACGAGGAGAAAATTGAGTCTTTGTTTACATTGAGAGCTGGGTATCTGGTCGACAGATGGCGCTGTTGGGCACACCCGCAACCTGTGTAGCGATCGCTGGCGAGTTTTTCCGTAGAGTTGTCTGTCGAGCAACAGAGTTGCAGCTATATAATCACCGGGTAAGTATATTCAAAAATTTATTTTATAATCAAAATAACATATTTATCATCCTCTGTAAACCCTCTTTCATGCTACAGACAACTGGTTTGTCATCAGAAAACTACAGTTTTCACTATTTCTCCTCCCACCTTAATACCATCTTCCAGATCTTCCAATGACTCTTTCATCATTGCCTCTGCATAGATGTTGAACAGAATTTGTGATGGGGAGCATCCCTGTCTGACTCTTCTTCCAACAGTTCTAGGTTCTGAATCTTCACCTGTAATATTTACTATTACTAACTGATTTTGATATAAATTCCATATTAACTTTCTATCTCTCCAGTCAATGAATATTTTTTTTTTCAGAATTTCCAGTAGTAATGTCTACTGAACCCTGTCAAATGCTTTCACAAAGTCAATAAAACAAACAAACATTTCCTCATTTGTCTAGAACTTTTTCTAGCATCATCTCCATAAAGCCAATTGTCTCTCATGTTCCACATCCTGCTAACCTTCCTGCTAATATTCTAAGCATTACAGTATTTTAATGCATGACTAATTAAGCTTATTGTTCTAAATTTATGTTCTGAGCACTTTATTTTTTTGGTTTCTTATGGAAGGCAATTATGGAGATTTTTGTGCAATCTTCTGGCCAGTCTCCATTCTTATAAATCATGTGGCATAATAGTTTCAGTTCTTCCTTGGCATTCCCCACTAGACTTTTTAAGAACTCTGCGCTCCCGAACCATATGATTATCTGGTTCGTCATTATGTTTTTTTCTCTTTATCATATAGGTCTTCAGCATGTTCCCTTCATCTTTTCCTTACATCTTTGGGATTTTTTAACTTTTCTCCATTCCCCCCTATTTCAATGCTTCTCATTCCACCTCTTCTCTTTCTATCAATTTCTTTAACTTTTTTATACATTAGGTCTGATCTTCTTCTTTTCTCATGTCCTTCAACTTCTTTGAGGTCTTCAGCAAGATGGATTTCCCTTGCCTTGTCTGTGTCTCTTCTTAGCTTGGTGTTCAACTTCCTGTAATTCCTACATCCAGCTTCTGTACCTGAATATTTTCATTTTCTCCTTGCCATTTTCTCAATAATTTCTCTTGTTACTCAGGGTTTCTTTGGTTCTCTCTTTTGATATCCAATGTTTTCATGTGCACTATTCTTTATTGCCTTGTTGTACTACCTTGTTAAAAGTTCATACTCCTATTAAATGTTTCAGATTTGTAAGTTAGCAAAAATACAAGCTGATTAAGTTTGTTTTATATTTCTACTATGTAGTGTTTATTTAATGCTCTGTAAGTATCTCTAATATTATATAATACTGTGGAACTTGTGAAGTAATCTCAAGTGCCTGTGTTTATAATTATGTTTATAATTATGTTTATAATTATGTCCAAAGTGTTACTCCAATTATTTTGTCATTGAAAGTTAATTTTTTTCCAAAGTGTTATTGGTTTTTATAATTTTTATTAAGTACATGATGTGTGCTTTAACATTTTAATTATGTGTGTTATCAGTAATAATTATGTTAGTTGTTATAAAATTTTATGGTAGTATACCAATATGTACTGGAGCAGATATGATTACCTTTACATGTTATGATTTTCATCAATAACTCTCCTTGGTTGACCTTTCCTGGAAAATGTTCACTTTACAGTAGAATATCAGTGTGTTTTCTTTGTTACTTGAAGTTACTATGTATTCTGTAATCATTTGGCCTTGTGCATGTTTTGACTGTGTTGCTTAATAAACTTGACCCTTTATATTAGTATTTGTGGTGTATGCTTTGTCCATATATACCTGATCAATATATCTCTATTTTGATTGAAAAGGATAAGGTTCACATATATAAGATATGTAAAGCTTTGAAAACACATTGTATAATTGATTTTCCTCTAAACTATTAATGCATTTAGCTACCACTATATTAGAGAGTGCAAATTTATATGATATACTGTAGTTCTTCGTACATTTTAGGATGAACAAAATAAAAGGTCTAGTCAGAGTGAAGGAATTAGGGCAGTTGAGTTACAGTTGCATGGTAGAAGATAAGAGCATGGCCATGCATATTAAAGAATGCATTAGTCAAGAATATTGTAAGAGAGAGAAGGTAAATGTAGAGGTAAGAAGGTGAACAATAACTTTAGGGAGAACTAATATTTGTTCCATGTGGACGTGAATGCAGAGAGACAGATTAATGAATGATGAATCTCCGAATTAAAGGTGAAAATGGAGAAATGGTTTCCAGCCTGAAACAGTACTAGATTGTTTGTGAAAGTAGCTTGGAGATTTGTTGAATGTGGATAACAGAAGAAAATCAGAGCCGCTTGATGCAAGACTTGAAAGGGTAGAGTTGTTAACAAGAATGCTTTGGAAAATGAATGGTAACGATTTAAGGAAGGCAACGAAGAGGTTGAAGAAAGTAGGCACCATAAGTTGATGAGATTATAGGCAAGATGTTGCAATATGTTAGTGATAGTGTGAGAGCCATAGGAATGGGCGAGAGTTTCTTTTTTTTTTTTCAAATTATGAGGCATACTATTACTTAGCATATGAAGGGAGATCTACCATAGGATTTAATTGAAAAGTAAAAAAAAAATGTGACTGAAGAACTGATAGGGTTATGCAAATATGGAAGTATCAAGTGTAGAATTGGGAAGCAGCTACAGTATGTTGTAAAAGTTTGAATACATTAGGGATTCATGCATGTTTCAGCAGTTCAGGTATAAATGTGGCTTTTTTGTTTCATTTGTTTGATGTCAGCTACCCCCTAAAATTGGGGGAAGTGCCTTGGTATATGTATGTGATATATGTATGTATATATATGTATGCATGTAAGTATGTATATATGTATGTATCATAGAAGTGCATGTATGTACAGTATTCTGTTACTACTGGAAATCCCTGTTTTGTAACCAACTGAATATACAGTATATAGTTACATGTTTGTCTTACATTTCTATATGTTAGATATTGTCTCCTCAAAAAAACATTATTAGAATACGTAATTTCCAAAACTAACAATCTACTTCATATTCATTCCAGAAGCCTCAATCTATCAGGATGGTTTTCAACAGTGCTGTAAGCAAGGCTCTGTTTGGTAAGTACATTTTTGAAGGAGATTCTTTTCACTTTAGAATGATTATCTTCAGGTTGAAGGTTGATCCAAATTTACTTGAAGTGCATTATTTCTTGTTATAAGTCGATAGGTTGTGTCAGTGTCATTGCGAAATATTGGTTAAAATTGGATATAATCTTGAATATAATACAGTATTAGAAAAGCTAAGCAAATGTGAAAGATAAGAACAAGGGAAAACAAGATCAGCTAAATAATAGTTGCATATTATAAGGATGTGTTCTAATTGATAACAAATTACAGTATACATTATAGCAATGGAGAGACAGGTAGCTATGGCCAGTCAAAAAAAATGTTATGAGGCAATGACAAAATGGGACTTAGGAATTGGTATTAGCTTAAGGCCTTCACGGTGCTCAGTTTGACTTTGTCTCTCTTAAGAGTCACAACACAGCTTTCATTATTTACATAATTGGGCAGCAAATGTGAGGGAAAATTAAACGATGGAATTATGATGGATACAAGATAGGAAAAGTGCATACAATACCCCTTCCGTCATTATGCCAGCCTTCATGGCTGCTTATATATTAGGATAAATTTAAAGATTTGATATTTACATACTGTATAATCTATAATATTGTACAGTATACAAATTTATTTATGTAATTTAGACACTAAAAATACATGAATGTTTTATAAATTCTATGGGAAAAACTGTGTGAATCTTTGAGGCAGTGAGACTATAAGATATTCAAGTTACTAAGGAGAATTCGGTTATATGCTTATTTTTATTTTCCATTTTGACTGCATTGTCTCATTATTTTTCTGAAGGCTTATTGATATGCCAAATTTTGAATATGGTGTTCTGAACCAGTATGCAGTGGTTCCATGTGGCTGTGAAGTCATCTGCTCAGAAATCATTGTTTAATAAGAATAATGAAACAATTCCAAGAACCTGACATTTCTGATCTTGTGAAAAAATAACAGTAGCATCCATCTCATGGTAATAATCTGTTCACACCACAGAATTCATGTACTGTAATCAGTTTTTCATTTCAGTATTCATATTTAGTTAGTGGAACAATGCATATCTTGGTTTCAGTTATTTAATGGAATATTTTTTTTTACATTTCACCACTGAGAATTCAAATTACAGTATTATTTATGTCACGTGATCATATTTATTATTTAATTTACAAAATTGTGCCTATATTTGTTTGGCTCTTTACTGGTCTACTAGATTTGTTGTGTTTACTTTAGTCTCATGAGTATTTTAGAGTGTTATATGCCATCATTTTTAATTATTTATTTCTTAGAGCTGCAAATCAATTTTTCCAATTTATTTTTTTTTTTTTATTTTTTTTTTTTTTGCTCGTTTAGAATAAAATTTTTAGATGTAGTACAAGCAGAAATCTGTTTTTTATAAATAGTGCCTTGATATGAATAATACTGTAGAAGAAATATATAATTTTTTATAAATATAAAAAAAAGAGGGATAGTTTACTGGAACAACTGGTGTTAGGAAAGATAATTAGGGAAACATTGTAGTAAGCAATCAAGCAGATTTCTTGAAGTAAAAAGTGCGGAAAGTTTGGATTAATAATGCTTAATTAAATTATTTTCAATATTTAACTTAGCCGGTGATTATAATAGCTGCAACTCTGTTGCTCGACAGAAAACTCTAAGGAAAAAATTCGCCAGCGATCGCTATACAGGTTGCGGGTGTGCCCAACAGCGCCATCTGTCGTCCAAGTACCCAGTACTCAATGTAAACAAAGAACTCAATTTTCTCTCTGTCGTGCTACCGGCAAGACCTACTAATTCGCTGTTGCTAACTGGATTTGTTTTCACAACTATTTGGTGAAGTACACTATTCTAGTTTTGAGCTTTCGCTGTGCAGGCTTTCTCTTCAAAAATCCTTGCATTCTTTTTTTTTCAATATTAATCTTACCCGATGATCATGTAGCTGTCAACTCTGTTGCCCGACAGAAATCTACGGTCGGGATACGCCAGCGATCGCTATACAGGTGGGGGTGTACACAACAGCGCCATCTGTGAGTAGGTACTCAAGTACTTCTTGTCAACAAGAACTCAATTTTTCCTCTGTCGTGCCTCCGGCAAGACCTACTAATACGCCGTCCCTAACTGGATTTGTTTTCACAACTTTTTGGTGAAGTACACTATTCCAGTTTTGAGCTTTCGCTATGCAGGGGTTTTATCTTCATTTCAAAACTTGAACTCGTTTTGGATAGATTTTATTATGGTGACGAAGAGAGTATGGACTCTCTTTCACTTTTAAATGGCCGACCCTTCCCTTAGACGGAAGTGTTGGTGTCGAAGAGAGTATAGACTCTCTTTCACTTTTTATGACCCACCCTTCCCTTAGACGGAAGTGTGTTTAGGTTTTTGGTAATTTTGCTAACAAAGTTATAGATTATTTTATATCTCTCCGCCATTTATAGGCCTCTTCGATTAACTTTCCATTTATTATAAACTTATAAAAATTAATTTTTATGTTTGTTTATATGCGACCTTTCCTAATAGTAGGCGGTCCTTACTTGGAACCGAAGTTAATTAACATTGAGCCCGTCATATCGTTTTTCCTGTTAAGAATTTATGCTATTTTAATTTTAATGTTTTTGAAAGAATTTCTTTGATAGTCTCGTACTGTTTTCAAGTTGAACTAACGTTTCGTTTAGTCTCCGCAGTTGTTGACGTTCAGAACGTTCAACTTGCGCTCTATCGTTACGATAGAGAGAGAGTATTTCACGGTTTCACGTTGCAGTAAGAGTAAACCGATTCTAGCGTTTCGTTCATTCTTTCTTAGCTTAAATGGTTTTAATTCTAATAAAGGAACTTTTTATTTGGGAAACCTTTCAGTTTTTTTCCTTTAACAAATAATATGTTTTAACGATATATATAATTGGGCTCATCTCTCAGGTTCTAAGTCAAGAGAGAGAGAGAGAGAGATAGAGACGGAGGGAGAGAGAGGAGGATAAACGTTTCGTTCAAGCGGGTAACGTTGTTCTCGTTTTTTGCTCTTCTCCCTAGTCGCTATAGGGGAAGAAGGTAAAACGTTTCTAGAGTTTTATTCTTGTTCCCAGGCTTTATGCGGTGAGAGATTTTAAACGTAGTTTATTTGATCTAGTGTTTAGTCTCTTTTCCAGCCACTGAATTCTTTATCTTTCATTATGTTTTTCTGTTACATTGTAATACTGTTTTCGCTATTACTACCTTTTAATGAAGGATAGGATTGCGTGTTTCAGGTACAAACCACTTAAAGTTTCGAGTTCAGTGAAATAAGTGCAAACAGAAAATCAAAAGTGATAAAGTGATATGCGCAAAGTGTTACAGTGTTGCGTTCGAGGGTTCGTCTGTTCGTGCCAGTTGTTCACCTAGTCCGATACCTCTTACAAGCTCCCAAGCCCAGGGGAGAAGTAATGTCGAAGGACTTATGGGTTCCACAGGCCTTGATCGACGAACAGACGTTTCCCTCCGTGGTTTCGGGTGTATCTACACACGTTGCCGACGTGATCACCCCACCCACACAAAGACGAGAGAGCCCATTTATTCCTCGTCTGCGGAAGAGGTTTCTCGCAGAAACCATGGACCAAATCTTGCAGCTTTTAAGTGCAAGTCGGTCCCTTCCGCGCAAGTCCAACGGCCTAGGTGTAGCCACTGGGTCAGTTCGGACTCGCTGCAGTACAACAACTGCACACCTCCCAAGAGAGGCAAGGTGGTACCGCAACAGGCAGTAACTCCGTCTGTTGCCGCACCAGCTGTTTTAGACCCTCAGTCACAACGGACAGTAGCTCCGTTTGTTGTTGTCTTTCATAGACCCTAGTGGTCCATGCTGCAGACTATACAGTCTCAGCTTGCTCCTTCATGCAGGAGTATCGTGCTGGAAGGTTGACAATGCACCTGTTAACCTACAACCCGCCGAGGTTGTGCGCTCAGCAGATACTGCGGCTGCCTGCTCCCACCCTCCACCTGTGAGAGCTCCACCACCGATGCGCAGTCCACCCTGCCAGACGCATGTTCTTGCTGCACCATCTGCTAACATGCGTGAGCTACCGCATCAGCAGTGGGAAGGTTCTGTAGAGCTGCCGGGTTCCAGCACTATGCGGCATTCTCCGCAGCCCATGCAGCATGCTCTGCATACAGCATGCTCCGCATACCATGCAGCATGAGCCGCATACCTTACAGCATGCTCTGCATACCATACCGCATGCTCCTCAACCCACCGCAGCCCCTCCCACACACCAGCACTCTGCTTTTGTTGTTGCCAGCTCCCACACTCCGACTGCGGAGAAGGTTGACGATGCACCCGTGGGCCTACACCTCCCACGGTTGTGCGCCCGGCATGGCTTCCTGCTCTCACACTCTTGTTGTGAGAGCTCCTCCACCCATGCACAGTCAACCCTGCCAGATGTATGATGACTCCCACACACAGAGCACTCCGTTGCCGTGCGTGAGCTACCACAAGCTGCCGTGTTTTGACACGGTGTGTCAGCCTCCGCAACACACTGTGGTTACCGCCACTCGCCAGCAGCAAACTAGTCAGTCAGGAGTTGAGGCTTCCCCACACAACTTTGGTTGTTGCCAACTCACAGACTGTCATACAGTTACATGACGTTGCCTTCTGGTCTGCTCCTTATACACCAGTGCTGTATGTCCTCACGCTCCTGTTGTGGTTGACAGTTCAGTTTTTGACAGTTCACAGACTGTCAAGCAGTTTCATAACGTTGCCTTCTGGTCTGCTGCTTTTGCACCAGTGAAACCCTCACTGAGAGAACCTAGCTTTTCTAGGATATGGTTCCTGTAGATGAGAAAGTGCTGTTCTCCCTCCTTCTGATATTCCCTTGAGGACTCTGTCATTTGGAGAGGAGCCTTAAGCTGCTTAGCCTCCTATGGACTTTTATTTAAGCATAACATGCTTCCAGGGAGGGTAAATGGTTCCGCTTCAGTCGCTAACCCCGTCTGTTGCCACACCTGCTCCCATAGACCTTGGGCTTTGTTGCAAGACATGCAGTCCAAGCTTAGTCCTTGATAGAGGATTTTTTACGGAGAAGACCCTTCTTGCCAACGACCTTCCTACCGGTTGGTTGTACGCCCTGTTGACGCTGAGGTATCCTACTCACGTCCGCCAGTTGAGATGGTTCCTCCACCGGTGCGACCCAGTGTGTGTTGCCAGTCGCACGTTGATGTTATGCTACTCTCGGAGGTGGTTGTGGACGTTCAGTGTGTCACTGGGAAGACGTTCAACAACCAGCAGAGGTGACTTGTTGTGACGCAGTGCGGCAACCTCAGCAACCCGATAAGGGGTTGTCTGTACTACCCAGACAGTCTAGACAGTTTCGGGTTGTCGCTGTACTTCCTCGCTTCCCCATGGTTGACAGTTCACAGACTGTGCAGCAGTACCATGATCTTGTGTCCGGCTCCGTCACGCATCCACCAGTGCGACCGGATTCAGCGAGTCAGACGTTGCCCACTCCGTTGCCGTTTCCTCATCAGTTTCGGATGAGGAACCCTCTGATGAGGACATGGCTGAACAAGAAGATCAATCCCCAGCCCTGCTATCCATCCAGAAGATGCTGAAGAAGGAATACGGCCCTGTCAGGCTGTGGATGAGTCTGGTTAGGACACTGTCATCCGTGGTGCATTTGGTGTCACTTGGAAGACTACACCTCCGTCCTCTTCGGTTTCATCTAGCTCTTCACTGGAAAAGGACAAGACGCTAGAAGCGGTCTCGATCCCGGTTTCCGGAAGATAAGTCTGGTCTAACCTGAGGAAAGGACTTTATCAACCTTTTATAGGGTCTTCCCCTGACTGTTCAGACTCCCAACCACGTTCTCTTCTCAGACGCATCGGACGTAGGCTGGGGTGCGACCTTAGGCGGTAGGGAATGCTCGGGATTATGGAACTCGCGTCAAAGGACAATGCATTTTAACTGCAAGAAGCTTCTGGCAGTAAGTCTGACCTGGAAAAGCTTCAGGTCTCTCCTTCAAGTAATGGAGGTCAACACGGACAACTCCCTGCTTTGATGTTCATCTCCTAGCAAGGAGGGACCTACTCTCTGACATGGTGCGAGTTCGCTAGTGACCTCCTCTCCTGTTCAACAGGTCTAGACTTTTCACTAGTAACAAATTTCTTCCAAGGCAACTTGAATGTCTTAGCAGTTTGTCTCTGTAGGAAGGGACAATAATTCCAACATATTGGACCCTCCACAGAGATGTATGCAAGAGACTTTGGGTCACCTGGGGCCATCCAACCATAGATCTCTTCGCAACCTCGATGTCCAAGAGGCTCTCAACAGACCCAGCAGTGGTTCTTTTAGATGCCTTTCTACTAGATTAGTCTCATCTAGATCTATATGCATTCCCTCCGTTCTAGTTTGTCAACAAGGTACTGCAGAAGTTCGCCTCTCACGTTGGGACAAAGTTGACACTAGTTGCTTCCCTCTGGCCCGCGAGAGAATAACTTACCGAGGTACTTCGATGGCTAGTAGACGTTCCCAGAACTCTTCCCCTAAGGGTGGACCTGCTACGTCTGCCACGCGTAAGAAGGTACTCAAAGGCCTCCACGCTCTTCGTCTCACTGCCTTCAGAGTATCGAAAGACTCTCGAGAACTAGAGGTTTTTCGAAGGAGGCAACCAGAGCGATTGTTAGAGCAAGGAGAACATCCACCCTTAGAGTCTACCAATCGAAGTGGGGAATCTTCCTAAACTGGTGCAAGTCAGTATCCGTTTCCTCGACCAGTACCTCTGTAACTCAAATAGCTGACTTCCTCTTATATCTGAGAAAAGAGCGATCTCTTTCAGCTCCCACTTTCAAGGGTTACAGAAGCATGTTGGCATCAGTCTTCCGTCACAGAGGCTTAGATCTTTTTAACAATAAAGATCTACAGGACCTCCTTAAGTCTTTTGAGACCACGAAGGAGCGTCGTTTGGTTACACCTGGTTGGAATTTAGACGTGGTTCTAAGATTCCTTATGTTAGACAGGTTCGAACCACTTCTATCAGCCTCCCTGAAAGATCTCACCTTTAAGACTCTTTTCCTGATATGCTTTACCAGCTAAAAGAGTCAGTGAGATTCATGCCTTCAGCAAGAACATCGGATTTTCATCCGAAACGGCTACATGTTCTACATCTTGGTTTTCTAGCCAAACACGAGCTGCCTTCTCGGCCTTGACCAATATCGTTCGTTATTCCAAACTTATCGATATGGTTGGAAATGAACTAGAAAGAGTATTATGTCCTGTAGAGCTCTTAAGTTCTATTTTAAAAACCTTTATGAGGCCCGTCTGAAGCTTTATGGTGTTCAGTTAAGAATTCATCTTTGCCTATGTCAGAGAATTCTTTATCCTATTATTTTCAGACTGTTAATACGAGAAGCTCATTCCCTTCTGAATGAGGAAGACCAAGCTTGGCTGAAGGTAAGGACACACGAAGTTAGAGCTATCACAACTTCCGTGACCTTTTAATAAAATAGATCTCTGCAAAATATTTTCGACGCAACCTTTTGGAAAAGCTAATCAGTGTTCGCGTCTTTTACCTTAAGAATGTCCAGTCTCTTTACGAGAACTGCTACACTCTGGGACCATTCGTAGCAACGAGTGCAGTAGTGGTGGGGGCTCCACCACTACAATTCCCTAATTCCAGAACCTTTTTAATCTTTCTCTTGAAATATTTCTGGGTTGTCCGGAAGGCTAAGAAGCCTTCCGCATCCTGGTTGATTTGGCGGGTGGTCAAATTCTTTCTTGAGAAGCGCCTAGATTAGAGGTTGTGATGAGGTCCTTTAGTATGGGTTGCAGCCCTTAATACTTCAGCACCTAGGAGTCGCTCAGCATCCTAAGAGGATCGCTAGGCTCAGTAAGGAAGACGTACTTAAAAAGGCAGAGTAATGGTTCAAGTCGACTTCCTTACCAGGTACTTATTTATTTTATGTTTGTTATTTTGAATAACGGCTAAAATAAGATACGGGATACTTAGCTTCTTTGTTAACATGTATGCTGGTCTCCACCCACCACCCTGGGTGTGAATCAGCTACATGATCATCGGGTAAGATTAATATTGAAAAATGTTATTTTCATTAGTAAAATAAATTTTTGAATATACTTACCCGATGATCATGAATTGAAGGACCCGCCCTTCCTCCCCATAGAGAACCAGTGGACCGAGGAGAAAATTGAGTTCTTGTTGACAAGAAGTACTTGAGTACCTACTCACAGATGGCGCTGTTGTGTACACCCCCACCTGTATAGCGATCGCTGGCGTATCCCGACCGTAGATTTCTGTCGGGCAACAGAGTTGACAGCTACATGATCATCGGGTAAATATATTCAAAAATTTATTTTACTAATGAAAATAACATTTTGATTACGGATTATTTGTTGATGACTTTGGATAGTTTTTGAATTCCCCTTTGACCAATTCAAAATGGCTGACCCTTCTTAAGTCCCAAAATTTAGGAAGTGTAATGCTAGGGACTGTTCAAGGCGTCTTCCGAAGGCCTCTATCGACCCTCACACTGTTTGTTCCAATTGTCGGGATAAAACCTGTCAATTGGAAGATCGATGTGAGGAGTGCGTTGGGCTTTCGGAATTCGATTTTATCGAATTCCAAAAATATACACGTAGGCTAGAGAGAGATAGAGTTAGGAGAAGTTCCTCTCGATCTATTGACATTTCCTCTCCACATGCCCCACAACCTATTCCTTCCCCTGTAGTGGTTGCTCCTAACCCCCCTTCTGGCACTCAGGAACCTTCGATGGCTGATATGATGCGTGCCATCCAAGCTCTGGGTGAGAGAGTTGAGTCACTGGCTAGTGACCGTAATCAGCTCATGGCAGATGTCAAGGAGCTGAAGTGTAAAAGTGCAGTGGTAAGTGACAAAGTGAGTGATAGTGTTGTGGATAGTGTTGCGCTTGAGGGTTCGCCTGTTCGTGCCTGTCGTCCTCCTAGTCCGGGACCTCTTGCAAGCTCCCAAGTCCAGGGGAGAAGCAATGTCGTACGACAAATGGGTTCGAGAGGCTTTAATCAGCGAACAGACGTTCCCTCTGTGGTTTCGGGCGTATCTACCCAAGATCGCCCCCACCACACAAAGACGAGAGAGCCCATTTATACCTCGTCTGCGGAAGAGGTTTCTCGCAAGAAACCATGGACCAAGGTCTCACGACCGTTGAAGCGCAAGTCGGTCCCTTCCGCGCAAGTCCAACGGCCCAGTTGTAGCCACTGGGTCAGTTCGGACTCGCTGCAGTCATCCGATGACTGCTCACCTCCTAAGAGAGGTAAAGCGGTACCGCTTCAGACAGTTACACCGTCTGTCGCTGCACCTGCTCCTGTAGACCCTAAGTGGTCTTTGCTGCAGAGCATGCAGTCCCAATTAACGTCTCTGATGCAGGACTTGCGTGCGGAGAAGGTTGCTGCTGCACCAGCTAGTACAGCCTCTTGCCTACAACCAACCACACACTCGGTTGTGCGTCCTGTGGACGCTGAGGCGACCTTCTTGCGCACTCCAGTTGAGAGAGTTCTGCCACCCATGCGTTCCAGTGTGCCCTGCCAGCCGCATGTTGACGTTCAGCGACGCACGGAGCCTTCCGTTGACGTTCGTGAGGTACAACAACCGTCAGAGTTGTTTTGTTTTGACGCGGTGCGTCAACCTCCGCAACCCAGTGTGGTTGCCACTGCTCACCCACATCAGGCTAGACAGTCTGGAGTAGACGCTGTGCGTCCCCGCGCTGCTATGGTTGTTGCCAGCTCACAGACTGGGCAACAGTTCCATGACGTTGCGTCCGGCTCAGTCACGCATGCACCCGTGCGACCGGACTCAGCTAACCAGCCGTTACCTACTCCATTGCCGCTTCCACCTCAATACTCGGATGATGGTCTTTCTGATGATGATGGTGCTGCACACGTAGATGAACCACATTCGGATCTTGACGAGCCTAAGTCTACGCAACCCTCTTTGGACTTTAGGAAGGTTTTAGCACTGTTCAAAGAGATGTTTCCGGACCAGTTTGTGTCTGTGGCTCCGCGCTCTCCTCCGTCAGAGTTTGTTTTAGGTATGCCGTCATCCTCGCCTGCCTTTACTAGACTTGTCCTCGCACGCTCGTCCAAGAGAGCTTTACGAGTGATAGGAGAATGGATGCAGTCCAAAAAGAGTCTAGGGAAGACAGCCTTTACGTTTCCCCCTGCTAGACTCTCTTCTAGATCGAGCGTCTGGTATGCCACGGGAGAAGTTCTCGGCTTGGGAGTTCCTGCCTCTGCCCAGGGCGACTTCTCAAGTCTTGTAGACTCTCCCCGCCGGCTAGCCATGAGACGCTCAAAGATATGTTGGTCATTTTCGGACCTGGACCACCTTTTGAAAGGGTTATTTAGAGCCTTCGAGGTCTTCAACTTTTTAGACTGGTGTCTGGGAGCTCTAAGCAGGAAGATCTCTCCGACAGAGAAGGAGACTTCATTGCTCATCATGTCCTGCATGGACAAGGCCGTACGTGACGGATCTAATGAGCTTGCTGCATCTTTCGTGTCCGGAGTCCTCAAGAAGCGTGAGAACCTTTGCTCTTTCCTGTCAGCTGGAGTTACACCTTGCCAAAGATCCGAACTTCTGTTTGCTCCTCTTTCCAAGTGCCTCTTTCCAGAGGACCTGATTAAGGAGATTGCTGCTTCTTTGATACAGAAGGATACTCATGATCTGGTTGCGTCCTCTGCTCGCAAAGCCACCCCTTTGCCTACCTTGTCAGCTAGACCAAGGATGGACACTCCAGCGTCCCGATTTATTCCGCCCTTTCGTGGCAGAGCCTCCAGCAGAGGAGGTGCTCGTGCCAAAGGGAGACGTGGAAAGAAGAAAGGAACCAAGTCCTTTAAAGGCAGAGTCTGACTGCCAGCTTCTTCAGACAGCAGTGGGAGCCAGACTCAAGAACTTCTGGCAGACCTGGGAGAAGAGAGGCGCAGATGCACAATCTGTGAAGTTGCTCAGAGAGGGGTACAAGATCCCGTTTGTACGAAAACCCCCTCTAGCAACATCTCCCATCGATCTCTCTCCCAGGTACAGAGAGGAAGACAAGAGACGAGCATTGAAACAGGAAGTGTCTCTCTTACTAGAAAAGGGAGCGGTAGTCAAAGTCCTGGACCATCAAACCCCGGGCTTCTACAACCGTCTCTTCTTAGTGGCAAAGAAGACAGGAGGGTGGAGGCCGGTGCTAGACGTCAGTGCGCTGAATGTCTTTTGTCACAAAGCAGACGTTCTCCATGGAGACCACAAAGTCGGTTCTAGCAGCGGTCAGAAGGGAAGACTGGATGGTCTCGTTAGACCTAAGGGACGCCTACTTCCACGTCCCCATCCACCCGGACTCCCAACCTTTTCTGAGATTCGTTTACGAAAAGGTTGTCTACCAGTTTCAAGCCCTGTGCTTTGGCCTAAGCACAGCTCCTCTTGTGTTTACGAGACTGATGAGGAATGTAGCCAAATTCCTTCATTTAGCGGATATCCGAGCCTCCCTCTACTTGGACGACTGGCTTCTCAGAGCTTCTTCCAGTCGTCGCTGTCTGAAGGATCTAAAGTGGACTCTAGATCTGACCAAGGAATTGGGTCTCCTTGTCAATATGGAAAAGTCTCAAGTGGTCCCATCCCAAACTATTGTGTTTTTCAATATTTAACTTAGCCGGTGATTATAATAGCTGCAACTCTGTTGCTCGACAGAAAACTCTAAGGAAAAAATTCGCCAGCGATCGCTATACAGGTTGCGGGTGTGCCCAACAGCGCCATCTGTCGTCCAAGTACCCAGTACTCAATGTAAACAAAGAACTCAATTTTCTCTCTGTCGTGCTACCGGCAAGACCTACTAATTCGCTGTTGCTAACTGGATTTGTTTTCACAACTATTTGGTGAAGTACACTATTCTAGTTTTGAGCTTTCGCTGTGCAGGCTTTCTCTTCAAAAATCCTTGCATTCTTTTTTTGATTACGGATTATTTGTTGATGACTTTGGATAGTTTTTGAATTCCCCTTTGACCAATTCAAAATGGCTGACCCTTCTCAAGTCCTAAAATTTAGGAAGTGTAATGCTAGGGACTGTTCAAGGCGTCTTCCGAAGGCCTCTATCGACCCTCACACTGTTTGTTCCAATTGTCGGGATAAAACCTGTCAATTGGAAGATCGATGTGAGGAGTGCGTTGGGCTTTCGGAATTCGATTTTATCGAATTCCAAAAATATACACGTAGGCTAGAGAGAGATAGAGTTAGGAGAAGTTCCTCTCGATCTATTGACATTTCCTCTCCACATGCCCCACAACCTATTCCTTCCCCTGTAGTGGTTGCTCCTAACCCCCCTTCTGGCACTCAGGAACCTTCGATGGCTGATATGATGCGTGCCATCCAAGCTCTGGGTGAGAGAGTTGAGTCACTGGCTAGTGACCGTAATCAGCTCATGGCAGATGTCAAGGAGCTGAAGTGTAAAAGTGCAGTGGTAAGTGACAAAGTGAGTGATAGTGTTGTGGATAGTGTTGCGCTTGAGGGTTCGTCTGTTCGTGCCTGTCGTCCTCCTAGTCCGGGACCTCTTGCAAGCTCCCAAGTCCAGGGGAGAAGCAATGTCGTACGACAAATGGGTTCGAGAGGCTTTAATCAGCGAACAGACGTTCCCTCTGTGGTTTCGGGCGTATCTACCCAAGATCGCCCCCACCACACAAAGACGAGAGAGCCCATTTATACCTCGTCTGCGGAAGAGGTTTCTCGCAAGAAACCATGGACCAAGGTCTCACGACCGTTGAAGCGCAAGTCGGTCCCTTCCGCGCAAGTCCAACGGCCCAGTTGTAGCCACTGGGTCAGTTCGGACTCGCTGCAGTCATCCGATGACTGCTCACCTCCTAAGAGAGGTAAAGCGGTACCGCTTCAGACAGTTACACCGTCTGTCGCCGCACCTGCTCCTGTAGACCCTAAGTGGTCTTTGCTGCAGAGCATGCAGTCCCAATTAACGTCTCTGATGCAGGACTTGCGTGCGGAGAAGGTTGCTGCTGCACCAGCTAGTACAGCCTCTTGCCTACAACCAACCACACACTCGGTTGTGCGTCCTGTGGACGCTGAGGCGACCTTCTTGCGCACTCCAGTTGAGAGAGTTCTGCCACCCATGCGTTCCAGTGTGCCCTGCCAGCCGCATGTTGACGTTCAGCGACGCACGGAGCCTTCCGTTGACGTTCGTGAGGTACAACAACCGTCAGAGTTGTTTTGTTTTGACGCGGTGCGTCAACCTCCGCAACCCAGTGTGGTTGCCACTGCTCACCCACATCAGGCTAGACAGTCTGGAGTAGATGCTGTGCGTCCCCGCGCTGCTATGGTTGTTGCCAGCTCACAGACTGGGCAACAGTTCCATGACGTTGCGTCCGGCTCAGTCACGCATGCACCCGTGCGACCGGACTCAGCTAACCAGCCGTTACCTACTCCATTGCCGCTTCCACCTCAATACTCGGATGATGGTCTTTCTGATGATGATGGTGCTGCACACGTAGATGAACCACATTCGGATCTTGACGAGCCTAAGTCTACGCAACCCTCTTTGGACTTTAGGAAGGTTTTAGCACTGTTCAAAGAGATGTTTCCGGACCAGTTTGTGTCTGTGGCTCCGCGCTCTCCTCCGTCAGAGTTTGTTTTAGGTATGCCGTCATCCTCGCCTGCCTTTACTAGACTCGTCCTCGCACGCTCGTCCAAGAGAGCTTTACGAGTGATAGGAGAATGGATGCAGTCCAAAAAGAGTCTAGGGAAGACAGCCTTTACGTTTCCCCCTGCTAGACTCTCTTCTAGATCGAGCGTCTGGTATGCCACGGGAGAAGTTCTCGGCTTGGGAGTTCCTGCCTCTGCCCAGGGCGACTTCTCAAGTCTTGTAGACTCTCCCCGCCGGCTAGCCATGAGACGCTCAAAGATATGTTGGTCATCTTCGGACCTGGACCACCTTTTGAAAGGGTTATTTAGAGCCTTGATTAAGGAGATTGCTGCTTCTTTGATACAGAAGGATACTCATGATCTGGTTGCGTCCTCTGCTCGCAAAGCCACCCCTTTGCCTACCTTGTCAGCTAGACCAAGGATGGACACTCCAGCGTCCCGATTTATTCCGCCCTTTCGTGGCAGAGCCTCCAGCAGAGGAGGTGCTCGTGCCGAAGGGAGACGTGGAAAGAAGAAAGGAACCAAGTCCTTTAAAGGCAGAGTCTGACTGCCAGCTTCTTCGGACAGCAGTGGGAGCCAGACTCAAGAACTTCTGGCAGACCTGGGAGAAGAGAGGCGCAGATGCACAATCTGTGAAGTTGCTCAGAGAGGGGTACAAGATCCCGTTTGTACGAAAACCCCCTCTAGCAACATCTCCCATCGATCTCTCTCCCAGGTACAGAGAGGAAGACAAGAGACGAGCATTGAAACAGGAAGTGTCTCTCTTACTAGAAAAGGGAGCGGTAGTCAAAGTCCTGGACCATCAAACCCCGGGCTTCTACAACTGTCTCTTCTTAGTGGCAAAGAAGACAGGAGGGTGGAGGCCGGTGCTAGACGTCAGTGCGCTGAATGTCTTTGTCACAAAGCAGACGTTCTCCATGGAGACCGCAAAGTCGGTTCTAGCAGCGGTCAGAAGGGAAGACTGGATGGTCTCGTTAGACCTAAGGGACGCCTACTTCCACGTCCCCATCCACCCGGACTCCCAACCTTTTCTGAGATTCGTTTACGAAAAGGTTGTCTACCAGTTTCAAGCCCTGTGCTTTGGCCTAAGCACAGCTCCTCTTGTGTTTACGAGGCTGATGAGGAATGTAGCCAAATTCCTTCATTTAGCGGATATCCGAGCCTCCCTCTACTTGGACGACTGGCTTCTCAGAGCTTCTTCCAGTCGTCGCTGTCTGAAGGATCTAAAGTGGACTCTAGATCTGACCAAGGAATTGGGTCTCCTTGTCAATATGGAAAAGTCTCAAGTGGTCCCATCCCAAACTATTGTGTATTTAGGGATGGAGATTCACAGTCTAGCTTTTCGGGCTTTTCCGTCGGCCCCCAGAACAAGCCAAGCCCTGTTATGCATCCAGAACATGCTGAAGAAGGAACGATGTTCAGTCAGGCAGTGGATGAGTCTGATAGGGACGCTATCATCCCTGGAACAGTTCGTAGCATTAGGAAGACTACACCTCCGTCCTCTTCAATATCACCTAGCATTTCACTGGAAAAAGGACAAGACGCTAGAAGAGGTCTCGATTCCCATTTCCGAGAAGATGAGGTCTTGCCTGACATGGTGGAAGGACAGTATCAACCTCAGAGAGGGTCTGCCCCTGGCTGTTCAGACTCCCAACCACGTTCTCTTCTCGGACGCATCGGACGTAGGCTGGGGCGCGACATTAGACGGTCGGGAATGCTCGGGAATATGGAACTCGAGTCAAAGGACAATGCATATCAACTGCAAGGAGCTACTGGCAGTACATCTGGCCTTGAAAAGCTTCAGGTCTCTCCTTCAAGGCAAAGTGGTGGAGGTGAACTCGGACAACACCACGGCTTTGGCGTACATCTCCAAGCAAGGAGGGACCCACTCACTGACGCTGTACGAGATCGCAAGGGACCTCCTCACCTGGTCAAAAGGTCTAAACATATCGCTTCTTACGAGGTTCATCCAAGGCAACTTGAATGTCATGGCAGATTGCCTCAGTCGGAAGGGACAAATTCTTCCAACAGAATGGACCCTCCACAAGGATGTATGCAAGAGTCTATGGGCCACCTGGGGCCAGCCGACCATAGATCTCTTCGCAACCTCGATGACCAAGAGGCTCCCAATTTATTGCTCACCAATCCCGGACCCAGCAGCAGTTCATATAGATGCCTTTCTCCTAGATTGGTCTCATCTAGATCTATATGCATTCCCTCCGTTCAAGATTGTCAACAAGGTACTGCAGAAGTTCGCCTCTCACGAAGGGACAAGGTTGACGCTAGTTGCTCCCCTCTGGCCCGCGAGAGAATGGTTCACTGAGGTACTTCGATGGCTAGTAGACGTTCCCAGAACACTTCCCCTAAGGGTGGACCTTCTACGTCAGCCACACGTAAAGAAGGTACACCAAGGACTCCACGCTCTTTGTCTGACTGCCTTCAGACTATCGAAAGACTCTCGAGAGCTAGAGGCTTTTCGAAGGAGGCAGCCAGAGCGATTGCTAGAGCAAGGAGAACATCCACCCTTAGAGTCTACTAATCGAAGTGGGAAGTCTTCCGAAGCTGGTGTAAGTCAGTATCAGTATCCTCGACCAGTACCTCTGTAACTCAAATAGCTGACTTCCTCTTATATCTGAGGAAAGAACGATCTCTTTCAGCTCCCACTATCAAGGGTTACAGAAGCATGTTGGCATCAGTCTTCCGTCACAGAGGCTTAGATCTTTCCAACAATAAAGATCTACAGGACCTCCTTAAGTCTTTTGAGACCACGAAGGAGCGTCGTTTGGTTACACCTGGTTGGAATTTAGACGTGGTACTAAGATTCCTCATGTCAGACAGGTTCGAGCCGCTACAATCAGCCTCCCTGAAAGATCTCACCTTAAAGACTCTTTTCCTGGTTTGCCTAGCCACAGCTAAAAGAGTCAGTGAGATTCATGCCTTCAGCAAGAACAGGTTTCTCATCTGAAACGGCTACATGTTCTCTACAACTTGGTTTTCTAGCCAAAAACGAGCTACCTTCTCGACCTTGGCCAAAATCGTTCGATATTCCAAGCTTATCGAATATGGTTGGAAATGAACTAGAAAGAGTCTTATGCCCTGTCAGAGCTCTTAAGTTCTATTTAAACGAACTAAACCTTTAAGAGGCCCGTCTGAAGCTTTATGGTGTTCAGTTAAGAAACCATCTTTGCCTATGTCAAAGAATGCCTTATCCTATTTTATCAGACTGTTAATACGAGAAGCTCATTCCCATCTGAATGAGGAAGACCAAGCTTTGCTGAGGGTAAGGACACATGAAGTTAGAGCTGTCGCAACTTCCGTGGCCTTTAAACAAAATAGATCTCTGCGAAGTATAATGGACGCAACCTATTGGAGAAGCAAGTCAGTGTTCGCGTCTTTTTATCTTAAGGATGTCCAGTCTCTTTACGAGGACTGCTACACTCTGGGACCATTCGTAGCAGCGAGTGCAGTAGTGGGTGAGGGCTCAACCACTGCAATTCCCTAATTCCATAACCTTTTTAATCTTTCTCTTGAAATGTTTTTATTGTTTTTTGGGTTGTCCGGAAGGCTAAGAAGCCTTTCGCATCCTGGTTGATTTGGCGGGTGGTCAAAGTCATTTCTTGAGAAGCGCCTAGATTAGGGGTTTTGATGAGGTCCTGTTGTATGGGTTGCAACCCTTGATACTTCAGATCCTAGGGGTCGATCAGCATCCTGAGAGGATCGCGAGGCTCCGTAAGGAAGACGTACTTAAAAAGGCAGAGTAATTGTTCAAGTCGACTTCCTTACCAGGTACCTATTTATTTTGTTTTTGTTATTTTGATAACTTCTAAAATGAAATAAAAAATTCTTAGCTCATAATAATGTAAACATATAATGCTGGTCTCTACCCACCCCCCTGGGTGTGAATCAGCTATTATAATCACCGGCTAAGTTAAATATTGAAAAATGTTATTTTTATAATAAAATAAATTTTTGAATATACTTACCCGGTGATTATAAATTAAAGGACCCTCCCTTCCTCCCCAATAGAGACGCAGTGGACCGAGGAGAAAATTGAGTTCTTTGTTTACATTGAGTACTGGGTACTTGGACGACAGATGGCGCTGTTGGGCACACCCGCAACCTGTATAGCGATCGCTGGCGAATTTTTTCCTTAGAGTTTTCTGTCGAGCAACAGAGTTGCAGCTATTATAATCACCGGGTAAGTATATTCAAAAATTTATTTTATTATAAAAATAACATATTTCAAAATTTTCTTGGAGTGCTGATAAAATGTTGGGTTTCTATGAAGGATTCTAAAAAATAGGTGCGTTTTTTTTATTTGTAATTTTTCTTATGCATTAAGGATTAATACAATGAAATCTGGCAGGAGGATAGATGTGAAAGAGGCAAAAGAGTGTGCTAGGATTAGAAATGAATGGTGAGCGATTGTGACACAGTTGTGATTGGCCCTGAGGTAGTGGCAGTAGGGAAATCAGGATGTGAAGCTTCATTTGTGGTGGAAGATGGAGGAAGGTTGGCTTTGACACCATAGCAATACCAACCAAACTTGGCCGAGTCCCTTGTCAGCCAAGGAGGAAAAAATCCCCTTTTGTTTTTTGGCTACCTCCCAAAATTGGGCTAAGGGCCATGGTAGATAGATCAGCTTATGCATCCTTGCTTAGGTTAGTTATATATTCTCTTATTGAAATATGGTTTAGATTTTGTTTTTTTCTCTGATGGGATACTTAATTTTTCTTGGCTACCTTGATGTTAATTATACTTCAGATCCTCTTTCTTCATACAGTACTCTATTGTAAATTGCTCCTTTTTTCTTCATATAACATTTTAGTTATTGTTTTACCAAGTTGAGAGAAGTCTCTCTCCAGTTCTCAGGCTGTGTTCTTTCGCATTGAATCTATAACCTTTTGCACACAGTTGGACATATTCTATGTTGAGGGATTTCTACTCCCTACACCACCATTGGACATATTTTTCATCAAGTAATTTCCATTTTTTTCTCTTTTTTTATTATTCATACGTATAAATTTTTAAATATTTAACTTAGCCGGTGAATATATAATAGCTGCTACTCAGCGGCTCGACAGAAAACACACTAAAAAACTCGCGAGCGATCGCTATAAAGGTTGCGGGTGTGCCCACCAGCGCCACTATCGGCCAGATACCACTCTTGCATGTAAACAAACCCTTCAATTCTTCTCTGTCGACGTTGACGACAAGACGTATTCATACTCGCTGTAGAACCTGGAGTTTTCTTAACATATTTGGTGAAGTACTTCATTTTGGTTTGAGCTTTCGCAGTACAGGTGTTTTATCTTCAACTTAAATCTTGAACTCGTTTTTGGATAGATTTAATTTTTGATGACTTTGGATTGTTTTTTGGACTTTCCTTGACTTTTAAATGGCCGACCCTTCCCTCAGTACGGAAGTGTGTTTAGGCTTTTAGCAATTATCTTATCACGTTATAAATTATTTATAGATTTTCCTCTATATATTTTATATCTCACCCGCCTTTATTAGGCCTCTTCGATTAGCTTTCCATTTATAATAAACATCAAGATAAATTTTAATGATTTGTTTATATGCGACCTTTCCTGAGAGTAGGCGGTCCTAACTTGGAAACCGAAGTTAAACAACGTTGAGCCCTTTCTATCGTAAATAACTTTTACAGAGCTAATGATTTAAAACTTATTAAATGAATATTTTTTAGTAAATATTTTATGAAAGATTTTCTTTGAATAGTCTTCGTACTGTTTCAAAGATGAACTAACGTTTAGTTTATTTATGCTACGCAGTTTGCGCTCTATCGTTACGATAGAGAGAGAGAGTATCACGGTTTCACTTTGCAGAAAGAGTAAATCGATTCTGACGTTTTGTTCATTCTTCTTTCAAAGCTTAAATGTTTTAATTTCTATTTTAAAGGAACTTTTTAATTGAAAAACCTTTCAGTTTTTTCCTTTGGTCAAATAACCTGTTTTTTGACGAAACATAAGTGGGCTCTTCTCTTCGGTGCGAAATCAAGAGAGAGAGAGAGAGAGAGATACAGACGGAGGGGGAGAGAGGAGAGAGAACGTTCCGATCTTTATCTCGTCCCAAGCGAGTAACGTTGTTCTCGAGTTACTCTCGTCCCTAGTCTCTGTACGGGGAGAAAGGATAAAACGTTTTTAGTTTTTTATTCTCGTCCCAAGGCACTGTACGGTGAGAGATTGAAAACGTAGTTTTGAATGAACTAGTGTTTAGTCTCTTCCCCAGCCACTGATCTTTTTATCTTAAAATATGTTTACTGTTTTTTTTTTTGCTGGTATTAATGTGCTTACATTATACGACTGATTTCGCAATTATAACCTTTTGATAGAGGGTAGAATTGCGTGCTTCAGGTAGAAATCAGTTTTATTCATACCTAATGTGAATGATTAAAAATTCGATTTCAGTGAATTAAGTGCAAAACAGAAAATCGTAGTGATAAAGTGATATTGCGCAAAGTGTTATCAGTGTTGCGACCGAGGGTTCGTCTGTTCGTGCCTGTCGTTCGCCTAGTCCAGGACCTCTTGCAAGCTCCCAAGCCCAGGGGAGAAGTAATGTCGTACGACTTATGGGTTCGAGAGGCCTTGATCAGCGAACAGATGTTCCCTCTATGGTATCAGGTGTATCTTACCAAGATCACCCCTACCATAAGGCGAGAGAAACGATTTTCTCCTCGTCATCCGAAGGCTTTTCGCATAAGAAACCGTGGAACAAGGTTTCGAGGCCCTTTAAGCGAAAGTCAGTCCTTTCAGGACAGGTCCAGCGTCCTGGTTTTAACCATTAGGACAGCTCTGACCCTATGCAGTCATCGGAAGACTGCTCGCCGCCTAAACAAAAGCGTAACACAGACTCCGAGAGTCTTTTTGTAGCCAAGGTTTTGCAGTCACAGACGTTACCCTCGTCTCTTACCGCAACCATTCCCGTTGATCCTGAATGGGTTGTACGGCAAGACATGCAGAATAAGCTTGCCTCCCTTATGGAAGACTATTCTGCCGATAAGTCCGTTGAGCCTAGCCGTTTATCTCATCGAGATCCTGGCCTTCAGCCACCCTAACGTTCCTTTGTGCGTCCTGTTGACGTTGGCGTAGCCAAGTCACGTCAGTCAGGTTGTTTAGAACCACACTCGATGCGGTCTCGTGTGGATTTTCAGCCACATTTGGACGTTAGGCCACTTGCTGATGCTCCTGTTGACGTTCAGGACGTTCGCCAACAATCGGAGTTGACTTGTTTTGACGCTGTGCGTCAACCTCCGCATTCTAGAGTAGTTTTGACTGCTCAGACTAGGCGGTCAAAGCAGTCTCGAGTGGACGCTGTGCGTCCTCACGCACCTGTTGTTGTTGACAGTTCACAGACTGTCAAGCAGTTACATGACGTTGCGTCCTGGTCCGCTACTAATGCACCAGTGCGTGTGGACTCTGCTTGTAAAGCATTGCCACCACGGTAGGTCTCTCCCTTGCTTGAGACTCGGCTATTGTCGGACAAGGTTCCTTCAGATGAGGAAGTTGCTGTTCCCCCTCCTACTGATATTCCCTTGAGGACTCTGTCAGACGGAGAGGAGCCTAAAGCTGCTTAGCCCTCTATGGACTTTAAATAAATCATGCTGATTTTTAAGGATCTTTGTCCGGATCTTTTTGTAACTGCTGCTCCTCGTTCGCCTAAACGTCAGAGCTTACACTAGGCCTAGCTACTTCGAAGCCGTTGTTTTATAAGCTAGTGCTCTCTCGCTCTTCTAAGAGAGCTTTACGTTTGCTAGGCGACTGGTTTATCACCAGGAGGAGTTTGGGGGAGACAGCCTTTGCTTTCCCTACTTTTAAGCTGGCTTATAGAGCGAGAGTCTGATATGACACGAGAGAAGTTCTCGGCTTGGGAGTTCCTGCCTCTGCCCAGATAGACTTCTCAAACCTCATAGACTCTCCCTGGCGCCTGGCCATGAGACGCTCCAAGATTTTACAGGTCGACTTCAGAGCTATTTTCGAGCGTTTGAAGTTTTGCTGTACAATTATGTCATGCATAAACAAGGCTTTCAGGGATGGCTCCAATGACCTGACAGCCACGTTCTCTGCAGGAACAAGTCCCTCAGGGATGGCTCCAATGATCTGGCAGCCATGTTCACTGCAGGAGTACGTAAGAGGCAAGTGCGCTCAATGTGTTCATTGTCAAGACAAACTTCACGATGAAGTCTACCAGGCTGTCTTGACAGCATTTATGGAAGGCGACTGGATGGTCTCTCTCGACCTTCAGGAGGCATACTTCCACATTCCTATACACCCGGATTCCCAACCGTTTCTGAGGTTTGTTTACAGGAATGTGGGGTACCAGTTTCGAGCCCTGTGCTTTGGCCTCAGTCCTGCGCCTCTCGTGTTTACGAGGCTCATGAGGATTGTGGCAAAATCCCTCCATCTATCGGGGATACGAGCCTCCCTGTACTTGGACGACTGGCTTCTCAGAGCATCGTCCAGTCGTCGCTGTCTGCAGGATCTACATTGGACGTTGAGTCTGGCCAGGGAGTTGGGACTTTTGGTCAACCTAAAAGTCCCAACTGATCCCATCCCAGATTATTCTATATTTGGGGATGGAGATTCGCAGTCAAGCCCTGCTCGAAGTCCAACTAATGCTGAAAAGAAAACGTTTATTCAGTCAGGAGTTGGAACAGTCTCGCAGGGACTCTCTCATCCCTGGAGCAGTTTGTCTCACTAGGGAGACTACACCTTCTGCCTCTCCGGTTCCATCTAGCCTCTCACTGGAACTAGGACAAGACATTAGAGACGGTATCATTCCCAGTCTCCGAACCAGTAAAGGCATGCCTGAAATGGTGGGACAGCAATATCAGTCTGAGAGAGGGACTATCCCTAGCAAGTAGAACCCAAACCACGTGTTGTCCTCAGACGCGTCGGATTTGGGTTGGGGTGCGACCCTGGACGGTCGGGAATGCTCGGGTCTGTGGACCTCAAGTCAGAAGAGCATGCACATCAACGGCAAGGAGCTATTAGCAGTCCACTTGGCCTTGATGATATTAGAAAGCTTCTTCGAAACTAAGTGGTAGAGGTCAACTCAGACAACACCACAACTTTGGCGTACAACTCCAAGCAAGGAGGCACACACTCCTTCACGCTGCTCGAGATCGCAAGGGACCTTCTCTTATGGTCAAGAATTCGAGGCATCTCCCTGTTGACGAGATTCATCCAGGGGGACTTGAACGTCTTGGCAGACTGTCTCAGTCGGAGGGGTCAGGTGATACCCACGGAATGGACCCTCCACAAGGACGTGGGCAAGAGTCTTTGGGCTACTTGGGGTCAACCCACCATAGACCTCTTTGCCTCCTCGTTGACCAAAAGGTTACCAATCTATTGCTCTCCAGTCCTAGATACAGAAGCAATCTACATAGACGCGTTTCTACTGGATTGGTCTTTTATGGACTTATATGCATTCCCACCATTCAAGATAGTCAACAAGGTACTGCAGAAGTTCGCCTCTCACGAAGGGACAAGGTTGACGTTGGTTGCTACCCTCTGGCCCGCGAGAGAGTGGTTCACCGAGGTACTTCAATGGCTGGTAGACTTTCCAAGAAGTCTTCCTCTAAGGGTAGATCTGTTACGTTAGCCCCACGTAAAGAATGTCCATCAAAGCCTCCCCGCTCTTCGTCTGACTTCCTTCAAACTATCGAAAGACTCTCAAGAGATAGAGGCTTTTCGAAGGAGGCAGCCAGTGCGATTGCAAGAGCTAGGAGAGCTTCTACCATTAGAGTATACCAGTCGAAGTGGGAAGTCTTTCGAGACTGGTGCAAGTCAGCATCTGTGTCCTCGTCCAGTACCTCTGTAGCCCAAATCGCAGATTTTCTTTTACATCTGAGAAAGGTTCGCTCCCTTTCAGCTCCCACGATTAAGGGCTACAGGAGCATGTTGGCTTCGGTCTTTCGACATAGAGGCTTAGATCTTTCCAACAATAAAGATCTCCAAGATCTCCTTAAGTCTTTCGAGACCTCTAAGGAACGTCGTTTGGCAACTCCTGGATGGAACTTAGACGTGGTCCTAAGGTTCCTCATGTCAGACAGGTTTGAGCCATTACATTCAGCCTCCCTGAAGGATCTCACCCTCAAGACACTTTTCCTAGTGTGCTTGACTTCGGCTAAAAGGGTCAGTGAACTTCATGCCTTCAGTAAGAACATCGGCTTTTCTACAGAAAAAAGCCACTTGTTCACTTCAACTTGGTTTCCTGGCCAAAAATGAACTGCCTTCTCGTCCTTGGCCTAAATCTTTTGATATTCCTTGCTTATCAGAGATCGTAGGCAACGAACTGGAAAGAGTATTATGTCCTGTTAGAGCTCTTAAGTTCGATTTAGCCCGTACTAAGTCATTACGAGGTAAATCTGAGGCATTATGGTGCTCAGTTAAGAAACCTTCATTGCCTATGTCAAAGAATGCTTTGTCATATTTTATCAGATTTTTTTTTTAATACGAGAAGCTCATTCTCACTTGAATGAGAAAGACCGATGTTTGCTTAAGGTTAAGACGCACGAAGTTAGAGATATAGCAACCTCCGTGGCCTTCAAGCAAAATAAATCTCTGCAAAGTATTATGGACGCGACTTTTTGGAGAAGCAAGTCAGTGTTCGCGTCATTTTACTTAAAAGATGTCCAGACTCTTTACGAGGACTGCTACACACTGGGTCCATTCGTTGCAGCGAGTGCAGTAGTGGGTGAGGGTTCTACCACTACATTACCCTAATTCCAATATCCTTTTTAATCTGTCTCTTGAAATGTTTTTAATATTGTTTTTTTGGGTTGTACGGAAGGCTAAGAAGCCTTTCGCATCCTGATTGATTTGGCGGGTGGTCAAAGTCATTTCTTGAGAGCGCCCAGATTAAGAGTTTGATGAGGTCCTGTTGTATGGGTTGCAGCCCTTAATACTTCAGCTCCTGGGAGTCTTTCAGCATCCTAAGAGGATCGCTGGGCTTCGTGAGGAAGACAGACTTATAAGGCAGAGTAATCGTCTAAGTCAACTTCCTTACCAGGTACCTATATATTTTGATTTTGTTATATTGATAACTGTCAAAAACTCTTAGCTTATACGCTGTAAACTTTTTTATCTCTGGTCTCTACCCACCGCCTTGGGTGTGAATCAGCTATTATATATTCACCGGCTAAGTTAAATATTTAAAAATGATATTTTAATTATAAAATAAATTTTTGAATATACTTACCCGGTGAATATATAAATTAAAGGCCCTCCCTTCCTCCCCATTAGAGACGCAGCGGGACGAGAAGAATTGAAGGGTTTGTTTACATGCAAGAGTGGTATCTGGCTGATAGTGGCGCTGGTGGGCACACCCGCAACCTTTATAGCGATCGCTCGCGAGTTTTTGAGTGTGTTTTCTGTCGAGCCGCTGAGTAGCAGCTATTATATATTCACCGGGTAAGTATATTCAAAAATTTATTTTATAATTAAAATATCATATTTATAAAATATGTAAAATTATATATCAATGAAAAGGAATTTTTTTGCGCTATACGATGAAAAATGGTTTACATTCCTAGCTCCGATAGTTTTTGGGGTAAGCTAAGTAAAATGTTAAAAAAGAAGAGGTTAGAGCTCAAGTGCATTTTTTTTTGTGTGCTGGTGGCATTCAAAGGGTTAACCAGATTTAATAAGTATTAATCATATGGTTAGTGCATTGCCCAACAGGGCTAAATATCAATGTTGACTACCCAGCAACATTATCACTTTTTAAACTTTTGCCTAGATGAAAATGAAAATGAAAATCAGGGCAAAAATTACCAAAGGTGGGCCTAAGCTGGGAAGAATTAAAGGAAGAAAGTTACTTATAAAATTTTAACAAAAAGGATAAAACAAAATACTGTAAATGTGGTAGTTATAAAGGTGCGTCCACACTGGCAACATCGTGTCTACCGACATATCAACAACAAAGTTGGAAACCTTACAGTCAACATCGGTACACATCGACAACACTGTATGAAACTTTGTCAGCTACAATGTCTGGCAACATATTGGCAACACGCGTCAACTTGGTGAAGCCGTCCACACCTCATTCTAGAGACTTGAAAAGTATGTCCGCGTGCCAGGACGCACTGGCGGCTGGTGGTGCTGTTGTTGTGCTTATGTGTTTACAGCGGAGGAGGCACCGTCGTAGAGTCTGGACGAGACCCTCCCTATTGCATTATAGGAAAAGTGAAGAGCCTTCAAATCTCGCTGTTGGTGTTGTGTGTCTGTCCGGGTATCTCCAACCACATCGACTCGTCCACACCAGGGTTGCCAACATGTCACCAATAAATCTCTACCAACATCTCGACAACAATGTTTCGGACAGTCTAACAACTTGTCGCCAACAAAGTTGTACACAGTGTTGTCGACATGTTTTGTCGCTAGTGTGGACGCACCTTAACACATACCTTTGTGGGAAGTGGGTGCATTTTGTTTTGTCTGGTGGTGCTATGCTTATTTTAATAAGTATATGAGATGATAGATCTATACAGGTACTTTATTCCCATTAAGTACATATGATGATGCATTTATATTTTGTTCCCAAGCCAAGTTTAAATTGAGCTTAATTTTTATTTCTTTGCTTTTTTTTTCTTTTTATTTAGTATTAATGTGCAGTTTTTAGACATATTACTGCAAATGAAATGATTTACCAAATGAAATTACTCACCACACAATCTGTATAGTACTGTATTGCAGTACAAAATGCATTTACAGACAAATATAATAATTCAATGTCTTGTACTAAAATGAAAAGTATGAAAATAAAGTACAGAAAGTTCATTAAACCTGAATGCTATAATTAAATAACATTTCAGTTCAATTAACCTGTTAATATTTCAGATTAAATAGCTATTCAGTAAGAGAAAGATAAGCTAATACAGTACAACAAATTACTAAGAAAATATCTAACAAACAAATCAGGGAAAAAATATTTTAAGTAAAACGAAGGCCACATCAAAATACTCAAAGCCATCTTCCATTAGTTTTTATTACAAAACATTTCCTACCAAAATGAGGCATTCTTTTGGGAGGATAGGAAAGAGTTAGCCATCAGCAAGTTAAGTAAGTGTAACTTGCCCTTGTGTAATAGGAAAACCTGAAAACCTGAGTTCCTATACTGAAGGAGGTCTTACAATAATCAACTAGACTAAGAGGTAGTGTAGTTTTGAATGAACTGGGAAGAAACACATGTTATCAATATGATAACGTGCCTTAATGAAGTGTAGACTGTATATTTCATAGGTTTACTATAAGCCTTAGTTGTCATCTTATGATAATGATTCGGGGCAATTACTACAATAGTATAATAATAAAGCTAATTTTTAAAAATTCAAGGGGGCTGACTTTATTTTCATGGGAATTTTTCCTATAAGAGTTCTCTCATGTTATTATAAAAATCAGATGTGTCGTTTTTATTGTCAACATGCACTGAATGTGAGTATTGCAAACAAATTTTAATCCATTAGTAAATTAATAGAAGATAATACATTTTAGTAGAATATAATATGCACTCCCAATCCATTCAGTGTACTCTACCTGGTAGACGGTACTGTTGAATTACTTGTACTGTAATATAATGAAAATTTTAATGCTACTGCAATGCAATATTCACCCTTACTTTAAAAAAAGACAAATATAAATTTTAGTTATGTAGCTTACCAAGTTTTGCTTCTTTATTAGAACACAGAAGTGGTAACCAGAATTATGAGAATGCCATAAATATTCTAACGACAATGACACTAGATGATTGAATTAAATTTACCTGTGTTGAAGCAAGGACTTTGAGTCCTAAAGTGGTTTTTGTTATAGAATCAGCTATTTCAGGACAATGATAATCTGAGATAAACTTCATAAATAAAATTTTGAAAACCACACTAACAAATCTCATATTCAGCTTTTATGTAGGCATTGAGGGGGTGACAGAACTGGGAGGGTTGCTCTAGTGATTTCTTGTAGATTTATGATTGATTCCCTTCAAAATGTATTGGATACATTTCTTGGAATTTCTATGCATTGTATCTAGTTTAGGACTAAATCAAGTTTTGGTTGCACATCATTGTGAAACATTAAGAATTTTATATAATTTGAATGACATTACTTGAACAAACTGGATTACTGTTTTAGTTTAACTAAATTATTTACTGTTAGTAATACTGTATAGCATCCAGGTGATGTGGTTAGCAAGGGTACTGTCATAAAGCAAAAACCAACTGTATGTTAAGAAAAAAAGTACTGTACGGTATAGATAAAAAATCTATTATCGTCCAAAAATTTTTTCTACTTTGATACGCAGAAGTCAAGAGGGACCGTAGTGAATAGTAGATATCAGTAGTTAATGAAGATGGCATATGAGTATTGGCCAACCAAGGCTATTCTGTTTAACATGATCCCTGTCCTCCCATACTATCAATTATACATACTGTATTTCTAAATTTTTCAGACCATCTTTGTAAGAGTCAAGCTTGACTTATTGGGCTCGTTAATCTCCTGCTTTTAATGATAAGATAATAATTTACATTTTTCAAAGTGAATGCACTACCTATATCATGAGGTATGCCTAAAATTTTATTGCAACTACATAGAATTAATTAGCTATGGAAAATCCTGTTACGACAGTAACTATAATCTATAATTTTTTATTACTAGAAAAAGTACTGTATCTGTATTTTCTCTCAAAGTAATTGATTTCATTCTAAAGAAAGGATGCATTGCCTGTGAAAATATCAATTAGAGCTATTCAATGAAATTTCATGAAAAATGGCAAAAGAAATTTAACAGTGACAGTGACTAGTGAATTTATTGCAGTAAAGAAAATCTTGCCAAGTTTAAACTTACCTTCCAAAGTTTTCGCCATCCTCGATTGTTTCTGGCAATCGCCTTCCAAGAGTCTCAGGCAGTAAAAGTGAAAGTAGTCCAGCAGCAAAAGCTAAGGAGCCAAATATGAGCAAAGGCAATGGCCTCCAAGTATCACCCTGTAAAAATCAATATAAGTCATGTGCATTTTTCAAGTGGGGTAGCTCTATATGTAGCTAAACAAAACCATTGAGTTATTTATAGCCTTGAAAATGTTTGTGTGAAGTAGTCTGAATGATTGGTTTATAAATGAGGGTTTGATATCATAGTTAAAGTTAAGTTAGATGGGAAGAGACCAAAAATGGAAGGAAAGCCAAAAAAAAAGTAACCCATGTAAGGCTGAAGGTTCATTATGAAAACTTTTATTATCTCTTACAGAGTGATATGTAAGGCACACTGTAGGTTGTAACACCAGGGTTGCTAAAAACAGCAATTTTCCTATCACTTGTGATCAACTTTATTTTAAAACTGAACTGAATTTTCTCATTAAATGATAATTCTATTGACTATCTATTATTAAAGATTGTAATTTTGGATACAAGCTCTCTTCTTGTCACTCCACAGCCTCTAAGGTAATTATATTCTCAGCCCCCTTTTTTTAAAAGAACAAATCCTTTGAACAAGCTCTACAAAAGCCTCAAAATGTGAGATTGGTTTTGTAATTAAATGTATTTAATAATAATCCTTGAATTCTGAATTTTTCTGACAAAAATCTGGCTATGAAGGATTTAAACTGTGACTCTGGTTTTGTTGAACTACTTAATAATTCCTGTACATTATTCTGATATTTTCCATCTTTTAAAAGATAAGAAATTACCAAATAGGAAACAGTGTTAAGCTACTATGCTCAACAATAGTATTCATGAATTTTTTATATTTTTCAATGTTCAAAGATAAAAATTTATGTAGTATAAGATACTAACCAAGAGATTTATGAATGGTGCAAGAGCTCCTCCAATACGAGCTATCATGGAAGAAGAACCCACGCCAACATTTCTCACTACTGTTGGGAATATTTCTGCTGACAACACATAAATAATGGCATATGATGCCGTGATACACATCTTTCCGAACATAGCAAGGAATATCAATAGCCACTGGAGCTCTGAAAACCATGAATATGATTATATTATTTAGTTGCATTGTACATAATGATTACAGTAATAAAAGTTGAAACCTGAATATATGAGTGGAAATTCTCAACCATTAAATGGGTTGACTAAAAATTATTATGATAAAGTATTATTTCTTAAAAACAAAGCTGCTGATTATGTAGGGAAATTTTAATATATTTTTTAATTGAAATTAGGAAACATTGTACTGTACTGTAGATTTAATGGTGAAAAAAATTGTTACTGTACTGCCTATGACGCTATGATTGAGAGCAAGAATTTTAAAATACTGTACTAGCACAATCCTGTACAGTACAGTATCAGTATATGCACCATAGACTTAGCATAAAATAAAGTCAAATTGTATTACATTTAAAATACAAACCTTTGGTGACAAACATGGTTGAAAGTAAGGCAATTCCACCAAGGACAAGGAAAGCACAAAGGGGCAGTCGACGTCCTACTCGGTCAAGAAGCAGTATCGTGATTGCGTGTGCTGGTAACTCAACAACTCCACTAATTACAAAATTGAGGTAGTCATTTCCACCAAGATTTCCAGTATTTAGGGACAATCCGTAGTAAACTCCACTGTTCACAAACCTGCAGATATATACTATACTTTATATGGTAAATAGTAACTAGATAAAGCAATGATATTACAATGGAATCACAGGTTTATCTAGTTAAAGAATCTGAAATGGAAAGGCTTAGTTTTAGATGAAAATAATTGTAAAGGTGCCAAAGCTAAAAATGTTGCTAATTAACCCTCTGTTGATCCCAGCCATAACAAAGTTATTGTTAAGGCTCATGACTTTTGGTCAGGGAGCAATGACGTATTGTGGTTAGCATACAGCCAGGCCTCAATATTTGTAGGTTCTATCTTTGCAGATTTAGCAATTCCCGATATAGAGAACTGTATAACCTGTTAAATAAAAATTCCCTAATTATTATTGTGGTTTCGCAATAACTACTCTCGCAAGCTGACATTTTCTAAATGATCTTGCTTCTTTGCACCTGCCCTTCTTTACCCCCTCTCCCTCTCCACACAACACAACAATCCATCTTTTGCGACAAACATACATGACAACTTTATTGCTAACACATAAACTATTCCGTGATGAACCCTTTGCATAGTACAGTAATCCTAATAATAAAAATGATTTAAAGTTCATACATACATTATGTTCAAGTAATATTTGATATGTGATGTATAATGCTGAGGAAAAATATAATTTTGCATTAAAGTTAAAAGAAAAGATTTTCTCTCTTGCTATTAAAAATGTAAGGACTTTGAAATTGGATTATTATTATTTAATTATTGTGTTATTGAATAATTTTGTTTTAGAAGATTTTTAATTTCAATTAAGTAAAATAAGGAAATTAGAATTTATGTAGAATTTACAATAATATGTTAGCTTGAGCACCACACAACAAACAGGAAATGCAATTTTCCTTCGAGTTTAGTTAGCTTGTGAATCAATCAGCTTGGTTACCCTTTTTTCTTCATTCTGACCATGAAGGGGACGGGAAATTAGAGCTGGACATATTTCATGTAATTTGAGGGGAGGTATGCTAGTAGCTATTTTTAAGTCTCTATTCTCTGGACATGTTTCACTGTTCTCTGGAACACAGTTTTTTTTTTTTTTTCAGTTGTTTAAACTAAAACGCTTGTAATTTATTATGCAGGAATGAATCAAATATTATTAAAAGGAAATAAGTTGAAAATAATTTGATAGAATTGATGAAAAGAAGGGAACTGAATTGAAGGGATAGATTAGAATTTAATGTAAAGAGAGGGTATTAATTTAGATACATGTAACATAATGATTTTTTACTGTGAGAGAGTGTGAGTGTGTGTTTGTTAGTTATATGCCTGTCTACACAAGCCTGTGTACAGTACTGCAGTGTATGTATAGTAAATGTACATTCTTATTTAATGAAAAATCGTTAAAGCATAGTGTGCCGCAGATTTTACTGGGTAAAACTTCATAAATGATAGTGATGTTTTAGTTTTTTTTGTTATTTTATTTTTTTCCCCTTGTGATAGAATGATATATATTCATATGTTCATTGATAAAGAACTACTAATAGTGTACCGGTATTAACAGTATTATACTGCACAGTATATGAAACCTTAAAACACGACATTCAATTTCATCAGCAGATATCGTATTCTAATAAAATCATGTTATTCAGTAACTGGAATACAAACCTACGCTATTTATAGGGGTATTACTTTCGGCGAAGCTGAAAGGATGAGCCATAAAAATTTAGCAAGGATTAACTACCCATCCCGCTAGTTAGCAGGGGGTAGGGGGTTGGCTAGCTAGCTACCCTCAGCACTCACACACTTGTGACTGTGCTTCACTTTACTTTCGGCTCGGAGGGAGAGCGGTTGTTGCCGCTTTTCCTTGCCTATTTTGGACCACCATTGATCTTTGTCTTTTTAACTTATGTTGTTTTTATACAGTATATATGAAAAAATTTCTTTGTATTTTTATTTATTTGTTGTAGCTTTCCTTACAGTGTATGTTGCTGTTTGTATGATAGCGTAGTACGGCAGGTTCTCAAGAACAGAGAGCCTTCCTTCCCGACCTTTCCCCCTTGGACATCGGTCATCCCGTTGATGGATAGCCTTCTGTCTGACTCGTCCACAGCCGCAGGGGAACTGTCATTGTTTGGATACTCCTCTGTTCAGCTCTTGTCGTTACCTTCCCCTCTACGTGGAATCTGCTGGGGGAAGGGTGTATGGCCCTCTCAGAGCTTGACTTCGGTCTTGCACTTTCTCAAGGTCTTTGCCGCTCACTTTTCGTGCGTGGCCGGCAGTATACTCTGCGGGGGGAGCACCTTTCCCGTTCGCGGGTTAGGTTGCGCTCCCGAATGGTTTTCTTCATTAATTTAGGGAAATTATAAGTGTTTGTAATTTAACTTTTCAACTTCGTCTCCATGGGGAACCCCCTTCCCACCGGAGGGTCAAGTGGTTCTCCCAAGTAGTTATTTTTAGCTGAATTAATTCATTGTAATTCATCTTTTGTTACAGTTTTACGCTGCCGCTCTCTTTCTCCCATCAATGTTAGCCGGGTAAGGGAGTGCGCAGTCCTTAATTTGTGTCTATTCTCTTGCTGGATACGTTTCCCACCCGCAGACTAGGTGCTCTTCCCGATTGAGTTAACTTCCCCAGATGTTGGGTTGTCCGCCATTCCAAGGGAGAACTTCCCTTCCTCATCTTCTTCTCATTGATGACGTTTGCTGTTGTTGTTTCTTTGCCAAATACTACGCTTCCCCCATGCTGAGTCGACTCCTCCATCGGGGGGGAGAGCAAAGTCCGAGCCAAGTCTCTCCTGCAAGTGCTCACCTTTCTTGTTCGCAAGAGAGGTCACTCATTGAGACTCCTCTCCGGAGGCCTGTTGCTGTTCATCAACTTGCTGATCCTCCTGCCCCTTCGGGGTTTCGTCACCGTGGTCTTTGACCCCATCATTCTCCTTCGCATTAGAGGTGCTCCTTCGCCTTTGGCGAGAAGACGCCTCTTTGGCTCTTCAGCCTTGTCATTGCAGCTCTCCTCTTCGGAGGATCCTTCTTGTCCTGATTCTACTGGTTCCCGACCTTCACCTGGATCTTTGGACTCGCCCGCATTTCAACGAACCCCTGGTTCGTAACGCACCATCGAGGTCTCGTTTGCGTGCCTCTCCCGGGGATGTTTGTCCTTCCAAAGGGCACATCCCGTCTCCAGATCATTATTCAGCTGTTCGCCAATCTGCTGTTCCAACCTATTGCAGCTTGTCTTTCTCCAGTCTCGCCGATTGCTGATCTCCAGCTAGCCGATAGCAAGGGTCAGCTTGATGATCTTGAGTTCTCTGATAGCTAGCGTCAACTTGCTGATCGTCCGTTCATTGATAGTTAGCGCCAATCGCTGATTACCAGTTCTCCGATCGCTGATCACCAATTCCCAGCTTGCCTGCTCGTTAACGAACTCCGGTTCATGATGCACTGTGAGGTCTTGTTCGTGATCCTCTCCTAAGGATGTTTGCCCTTCCAAAGTGCACATCTTGTCTATAGATCATCGTTCTGCGGTTTGCCAACCAGCTGTTCAACCTATTGCAGCTTGACTTTCTGCTAGCTCGTCTTTCTCCGATCGTTGACCTTCAGTCTTGTAGATCGCCAATCGCTAGCTCAGCGTTCGCCGATCGTGAGCTCGCCAATCACCGATTGCCAGATCGCCGATCGCCAGCTCACCAATCACCAGCTCGTTGATCGCTAGCTTGTCTTTCACCAATAGCTAATCGTTAGCTTGCTGATCGCTAACTCGCCAATCGCTAGCTCGCTGATCGCTAACTCGCTGATCACAAGCTCGCCGATCGCTAGATTGCCAATCGCCGATTGCTAGCTCATCTTTCTCCAATCGTTGACCTCCAGTCTCGCTGATCGCTAGCTTGCCGATCATTAGCTCGCCAATCGCCAGCTCACCAATTGCTAGCTCATCTTTCACCGATAGGCAATCGTCAGCCTGCTGATCGCTAGCTTGTCGATCGCTAGATCGTCGATCACCAATCACCAGATTGCCGATCGCCAATTGTCAGCTTGCTAATTGCTAGCTCGCCAATCCCCGATAGTCAGCTATTGCTAACTCACCGATCGTTAGCGCTCCGATCGCTGATCGCCAGCGCTCCAATCACTGATCGCCGATCGTTAGCTCAACACTCCGATCGACGAACCTTAATCTAACCATTCATGTGTCGATCGCCAGCACTCCGAGCACTGATCGCTTATCTCTGGCTCACTGATCACCAACTAGTCAATAGTTGAACCAAAGTGCTGTTCCTCCGCTTATCCGATCATCTGCCAGTTCGCCTGTATTGTGGCGCTCCGATCGTTAGCACGCCGATTGCCAGCGCATTGATCGTCAGCCTACCATGCCAGCTCAACGGTTGCAAGTCTACCTCGCCAGCTCAATGGTTGCAAGTCTACCTCGCCAGCTCAATGGTTGCAAGCTCAACAATCGCCCATCGCAAGTCAGTCATCGCCGATCACTGACCACCCTGCCAATTGCCGATTGTTTGCTCGTGTTTTCACCAATTGCCGATTGTCTGCTCGTGTTTTCACCAATCGTTGATCTCCAACTCACCAATCGCCAATAGGCATCTCGCTAATTACCTTTCACCTGTGACCTCAGACTCTCCTCGGTCTTGTCATTCGCCAGCCTTACGGCCCTCGTCAAACCAATTCTTCGCGCCACCTGCTTGTCAACGAACTCCGGTTCGTGACTCTCCAGCTAGTTCCAACCACCTGGTCGCTCATCCTTTAATGACCCGTTCGACAATGGTTACCCACTCGCGGACTTATCTAGCAGTTCGCCATTCACCTTCGGCTCTTCGATCGCCAACTCGCTGATCGCCGAATCAACCAACCGATCAACGGCAGATCACCGCTCACAGACTGACCTGGCAGCCTTCGTCTGCTCCTCAGTCACCATCTTCGGCTCACAGATTGCCGATTCGCCAATCACCGACAGCTCGCTGTTAACCAGCAGTTCGCCGCTCAGCAGCCCACTAGGAGCCTTCAACTACTCACTAGTCATCCTCTGCCCTTCGATCCCCAGAAGATCGGAAGGCAAAAGACACCCTCCTCGCTGCTCGCCATTCGCCATCACAGTAGGCGAGAAGCAGTCCCCCATCAGCAGCTTGTCGACAGGTGACTACTCGCGAGCAAACTCCGACTGCACAGCGGCCACAATAACCAGCCCTTTATCATCGTCAACGTTCTCCAGAACGATGCTGTTCTAAGGAACAGCATCACCCCTCATCAGGGCGTCCAAGGTAAGGTCAAGCATTGCCTTACCAACTTCTTCATCAGTTCATACTTAGGTCTCTCCCAGAGAAGAGTCCTTACGCCGGGTATTGCTTCCCATTCACTCATCTCTTCCTCTACAGGTCAAGACCCCAGTGTCAACAAACTCCTATGCAACTGGATCCACAAAGGAGCTGGCCCTTTGGACCGAAGTCCACATCACGTTGGAGAAGGTTGGACAAGCGGTAAGACCACAGGTCTTCATGCGCATGCTGGACCTAAAGGACGCATACTTCCAGATCCCAAACCATACATCTTCAAGGAAATATCTGAGATTCAGTCTAGACAACAGGAAATACCAGTTCAGGGTACTGTGGTTCGGTCTTTCCACAGCACCCCAAGTCTTTACCAGAGTGTTCGCCTTAGTATCATTCTGGGCTCACAGGAGCGGCATACGTCTCCTCTCCGTTATCTGGACGACTGGCTGATCCTAGCAGACTCGGTGGTAACCCTTCTTCAGCACTGAAACAAACTTCTGAGCCTTTGTCAAGATCCGGGGATCATGGTAAACCTCGAGGAGTCTTATCTGCTTCCCAATCACAGACTGATACAGTATACCTAAGAATGATTTTAGACACTAATCTCCACAAAGCCTTCCCATCAGACTACAGGATAATGAGGCTGAGAAAGGTCGCAAAACCTTTTCTCAAGACGAGAAGAACTCTCAGCCCAGAAGTGGCTATGTCTCCTCAGACAATTATCATCCCTGGCCCATCTAGTTCCCAACGGCCGCATCAGGATTCGATCTCTGCAGTGGCGGCTCAAGTCCAATTGGAATTAGGCCTGTGATACCCCGGATGTTCTTAACCCCATGGGACAGGAGGAACTGATGGACCTCGAGTGGTGGGTGGCAGGCGAGAATCTGCGGGGTGTGTAGATCTTCTCGTCCTTCCACTGGACTTTATGCTGTTTTTCAATGCATCTAAAGAAGGGTGAGGGACCAAGGTGCTGCACCACATGACCTCAGGCCTCTGGTCAGAGTCCGAAAAGTACCTTCACATAAATCTCTTACAGATGAAGACCGTCTTTTTGGCCCTTCAATAGTTCCATCAGTTCCTGGCAGGCTACTCAGCGGTGGTGATGAGCAACAACACCACAGTAGTGGCCCACATCAACAAACGAGGTACTATTTCGCAACCCCTATCCCATCTAGCAGTAAAAATACTGAAATTGGCCGAAGTCCGATCGGTACCGCTATCAGCCCGCTTCATTCCAGGCAAGAGGAATTTGCTTGCTGACAATCTGTGCAGAGCATCTCAGATAATGGGTACCGAATGGTCATTGGATCATCTAGTAGCCAACAAAGCTCTGTGGGGTTCTCCGTCTGTGGATCTGTTTGTAACGTCCCTGAACTTCAGGCTCCTGCTGCTCACCAGTCCCAGACCCCAAAGCTCTCTGGTAAGATGCATTCCAACAACAGTGGGACAACATCAACGTTTACGCCTTTCCCCCTTTCTGTCTGATGAGAAGGGTACTCAACAAGGCCAGAACATCGGTCAACTTCTCAATGATTCTCACATCATGGCATCATGCGGAATGGTTTCCAGACCTTCTGCAACTCCTGACGGAGCCTCCAAGAAAACTCCCTCCACAACACGATCTACTCAGACAACCTCACGTCAACATCTACCACAAAACCGTAGCTTGGCTACGACTTCATGCCTGGAGACTATCCAGCATCTCCTCACTCAGAGAGGATTTTTGCAACAAGTTGCTTAGAGGATGTCTGGATATCTGCGGAAATCCTCAGCAGCAGTCTACCAGACAAAGTGAAACATCTGTGGCTGGTGTTGTGAAAGTGGTATCTCTCCACTCAATGTCACTATTCCAGCAATAGCAGAATTCCTCGTGTATTTGTGGAAGGAAAGGAGCCTTTTAGTTTTGGCAATGAAAGACTATCGCTCAGCCTTGAGCCTTGCCTTCAAACTGAAAGGAATGGACATCTCCTCTTCGCTAGAACTTTCCTTAGTCATACAGACTTCCAAACTTACCTGTCCTCAGTCGGAAGTGAGACTTCCCTCTTGGAACGTGGTTCGAGTTCTCCGGTCTCTAAAGAGGCCTCCGTACAAACCATTACACCAGGCAACAGATCGCCACCTGACTTGGAAGACGGTGTACCTACTCGCCTTGACCTCGGCCAAATGAGTCGGTGAACTTCATGGTCTCTGGTACGACATCGACCATTCAAGGGTAGGGGAAGAGGTAACATTCAGCTTCGTCCCTGAGTTTGTTGCTAAGATTCAGAATCCAGAGGTGTCGAATCCTAGACACAACTCCTTTTGGATAACAAGTCGCCGCTCCGTAACTAACGATCCAGATGATCTGTTACTGTGCCTAGTGAGGAGTTAGAGGCTCTACCTCAAGAGAACAGTAGCAGCCCACCCCTAGGTGCCTTTGCTTTTTGTCAGCACCGGGAGAAACAAGAGGAGGATCACCAAAAACACCATCTCTGCATGGATTCGCAGAGTCATCGATTACGCTCTGAATCCAGATCCAACTCCAACACGTTGACCCAGAGCTCACGATGTCAGGGCCATAGCTACGTCCCTAGCCTTCAAAAGAAATTACTCTGTGACTCAGGTTCTGCAAGAAAGGGTAGGGAAGCGCCAGACGACTTTCACAACCCATTACCTGGAAGACGTGACCCACAGGAAATTTGATACATTCTCTATCGGTCCTGTGGTACAGCTGGTTTAATACCTCAAGCACCTTATTGGACAAGTAGCAGAATCTTGAGGGCACTGTTATCCAGTTTTAGTCTGTGTGAATGAAAAGAAATGACTGGCTCTCTCCTTTTCTTCATCCTCCCCTCTCTTGGGGAAAGCAGCATCCTGGGTTCTCTGTACTTTCCTCAACCACTGCAGGTAAACCATGCTCCCTTGTGTACCTAGTACAGTATTGTGTCTATACTGTTATGTCTCCATACCCTTGCGAGGAGGTATTGGGAAAGTCTTGGTCAACTCGGTTATTTCGTACAAAGACTTGGGAATAACTTTTACCTTGACAGTCACACTTCTAATATCTCAACACACAGCTTGCATAGGCCGCAGACCTTGCATAGGTTTAGCGAGGTGTTAGGGTCTCCTTATTTTTGGTACTAACCTACTCATAAAAAGGAGACCCTGGGTAAAGTCAAAAAGGTAGATTGGCAGGGACATCCATCCTCCAAATGAGCGAGTCACCCCTATAAATAGCGTAGGTTTGTATTCCAGAACCAATAATAAATTCAGAGGTAATTTGTATTTTTTCTAAGGATACAAACCTTTAGCTATTTATACAAACTTACCTGCCAACCCTGTCCCCCTTGAAGTCCTACCTCCAAGCAAAGTGAAGCACAGTCACAGGTGTGTGAGTGAGAGGGGTAGCTGGTTACCCCCCTAACCCCCTGCTAACTAGCAGGATGAGTAGTTAATCCTCGCTAAATTTTAATGGCTTGTCCTTTCAGCTTCGCCGAAAGTAATACCCTTATAAATAGGTAAAGGTTTGTATCTTTAAGAAAAATACAATTTATTTCCGAATGTGTCATTTCTGAGTAGATAATTGTGCTTCATTAAAGCATTTTCGTACTTTCATTTTCATTTTTGGGTGTATTTCAATCATCAATATTAGTGATTTTTTATCTACAGTATCAGTGAATTTTGTTAGATACAAAAAAGTGTTTTGTTACTTGGATAAAACATGATGTGGAGATGACTTTCGTGTTATGAGTCATCTTACCTTGTTCTGAAACTGTGTTAATATAATAATGTACAGTACAATTACTGTACCTCTGAATAGTAGTGTGGACTAAAATACTGTGAAAGAAAACACGTGTAAAGAATGTAGTGGAGTACAATGGGTTACCTAGTGTGTTGGTCAACTGCAGGTAAATAATGGATAGTGAGTTCGGAGGTTTTGAGTTGACCCACCCTAGAGCAGCAAGAATTCGCAGATTCTCGATCTTCATGCCTGTCTTTGTTACCTAACCCCCATGCATATAGAGGGCTGACTGTACTTATGTTGGTGTTTCGTAGTGTATTTAACAAAAGAATAAAGATAGAAAGAAACTGAAAATTGCATTAGAAAGCTGAAAAATATTCTCTATAGCACTTATAGTATACTATAGTTGCATGAACAGATTATGCCAAAGTGCATCATCAAATCCTCAGAGGGTTACACATCTTACTATTCTTGTTTCATAACATGAACTTTTTTTATATGAGAATTCCAAAGAGTTGCTTATGCATCTTATACATAATACTTACCTTATATCAATTTTATTTTGAGTGGAGTACATGTATGTAAAATTCTGTGTTATTTTTTTGTTAACTACTGTATAGCTTGAGTGCTCTCCTTCACCTTTCCTACCTGAACAGTGAACTGCTTGGAAACTGTAGGCAAATGGGGTAGGCTACAGTTGTGTCTTGTGCTGAGAAGAGGGTACCCAGTGGATGTAGCAACCAGAGTGGTTCTCCCCTTGTTAGGGCTCCGGCATCAATGTCAAGTGGAAGAAGCAATTCGTTTTTTTATAAAGGCTTTAGCGTATATATCAAGTGTAAGAAGCAATTCTTTCCCTTATTTTTCCAACTCTTCTTTCTTGTATTCCTCTTCTTCCTCTTCCTTTCTGATTCTGATGCTTCTTTTAAGAAGAAGTATAAGTCTAGGGAGGCCAGTCGTAGTCGCAAGACTGTACCTTGGACCGGTACCAATTGGAGGAGAGGACACTGAATCGTAGTGTTCCTATCTTTTTAAGTGCAATGAACTGGTTAAAGCAACCATGTGGCCCCTCTTCAGGTTGGCCTTGGTCATTGATTAGCACTTCAGTGCCTCTCAAGGTCCAGGCCTTCTGTGGAGCTGCTTGGTCAGATCTCGCTAGTTGGTCCTAGTTCTAGTTGATGATCAGTCCTATGAGTCTGGGGTCTCAACCAGCCATCAGGTGTCCCTTGATTCATCCTGTTCCAGTAAGACATAGGTACAGGCTGATCTTCCTGGTGGGTGTACGAGGAAACCTCACCTGGAGATTCCCACTTGACTCTCCACCTCCAGACATGAATGTGTCCTCAGTGCATCGAAAGAGGAGTGGTGTGGCACCTGTGCTATCTGGTTGTTGTTGTTTTTTTTGTTTTTTTCTTTAACAAAATGTCAATGACAAAACATATTTGCTAATCACTAAGGCAAAAAACTCATATACAGTTTATAAATAATAAAATTGACAGAATTATAAAGGAATTCATAGCTCTGTTACATAGTTTAAAGTGTGTTAAGAGGGAGGGAATGCAAGGACTTAATCTGGAAGCTAAAGGGGTGCCAGCCTTAAAAAGTTTGAGAGCAACTGTATATCTACACCATAGTATGCACAGTATAAGTATACACTGCCACTGGGATTTTCCAATTTGGTATGATATTATTACTAAATATAAAGATACAGTACAGCACTGTGCTTACCAGTTGAAGAACAGATTGAGAGTTTTTCTGCGAAGGTTTGGGTAACGCAAAAGATCAAAGCAGTTCCCTTTCCCGCTGTCTTTGCTACCTTTGGCTAATGCCTGAAGAGTCATCTCCTCAGTTACCTGTCAATATGTTATTACAGATGTTTAATGCTACACACTTTTGAGTATTTCACTGTAATTGAAAAAAAAATAATGCTCAACTATTTCATGTAACAAGGAAATCACTAACAAAATCAGGTGCTTAAAATAGAGAACATTTCAACTATGCTTACAAAACGTGTTAAATCTACAAGTTAAAAGAATGACTAATTATGCTTTTTATTATATTAAAAAGTACAATCAATCAAAGTGCAATGGTTTTTACCTTCTTCTTATTGACTTTAGCAGCCTTCTCTAAAATTACCCGTGCCTCTTCAGTACGACCTTTTGTTATCAACCAACGAGTAGATTCTGGAATCACCCTAAAATATAAAAACAAAATTATCTTTGAAGTAATAGTTTTATTCAGTGTACTGAGTCACACTTCCAGTCAGTCATCTTTAGCCCCAGTGATTGCATAATAACAATTATAGGTATTTCAACCATCTTTTTATAATCCCTGGTCAGGTTCAAAGGATTTGCTTTTAAATAGGGAAATAGGCCTATATTGGAACAAGACAAGTTGAAGAGATTGGGAAAGTAGATGTGAAAACAAAGGTAATGAATGAGAAGCTGTCGGCAAAAATAACTGTAGTTGAGTTCAGAATATTGCAAAAACATTTATTATCAGCTGTAATGTTCTATAGAAAATATAATAGGCAGCACCTTCCTCCAGGGATTATACTCCCTGCAAAGGCATCAACATGCTAATGAATGTACAGGTACTAACAGAATAATAAAGATTAAATTCATCTTTTCATGAGTATTGATAGCAACTTTTCTTTTAAAACCAGAGGAAGAAAATTTTGAGTTTCCAATAGAAAGATCAAGTACAAAAACCAGGATATTTCAGAAAATGTTCTCAATACAATAGTTATATTTGAAAGGTATAACTTAGTACTGTAAACACTATAATATACTAAAAAAAATTAATTTGTTTACTGAAGTCTTGTGTGTATTGGGGGAATAATAACTGTGTCAATTGATCCTTATATTGGTGATTATATTGAATTTTATAAACAAAATGGAATCACAAGGCCAAAACATGAGCTACTGATACTTTGAACTTAAATCAATTAGTTTTATAACATTTACTGTTATTTGATAAATTTCATTATTCGCTATTTACTATGTAAACTTGAATTTGTAGTCTTCCAATTGAAGTATAACAGAAAAATAACACATCTTACCAGTAATATGGAATGAATAGCAGCGCAGGCAAAGTCATTGAGATTTGTAGCCAACGCCAAGATTTGATTTCAAATGCTAGAAAAGCAGCCATGAAGTACCCAAGTGTATAGAAGAACTGACTCAATACACCAACCAACACTCTCTTCTTTTTTCCAACCAGCTCCATTGCTGAAAGCCACGAAACCTCAGTGATCTTGTTCAAGATTAAATTTATTACTTTTAAATGGATACAACATAACAATTATTATTTAGTTATTCCAACAGTTGGAAATTATTTACCATTAATTGAAAATTACTGTATTTAAATATTTTGAGGAAAGGGCATAGATGCTTTCCTTGTCTGCCATTAGTTTTCTCCTCAGTAAGAGAAAGGATAAAAAAATTGAGAAAGTTCTGCCTTTAGATACATATATGTAGATTTATACTCGGCCACTGTCTTTTGATTCTAATCCATTTCCTCCAGTTTCAACCCCCACCTAACTATTGAATTAGTTCATCTATACCATGCCAAATGTCCACCTTCTAATTAGGAGCAAATATTTTATGAGCCTGCCAAGTTTTGTTAGACTATATTACAGCAATAAAAAGTGAAGTTGAATGTAAGCAGTTACTGTATGGAGAGTAAAATTTACTTAAAGCAACACATTAGGTCTGTGTCTTCTTCCATTGCACAAAAATTGGCTTATTGAGAAAATCTTTTAAGATTTTCGGTAATCAATCTATTCTGAAGAAGTGTTTTAATTCTTTCATTCTGCATAGTTTCGAGTATTATTGTTCTCTTCTCTGGTCTTCAGCTGCTGATGCTCATCTTAATTTGTTGGACAGGAACTTATGATCTATTAAATTTCTTATTCCTGATCTAGATATTAATCTCTGGCACTGGCATTCAATTAGTTCATTATGCATGTTACACAAGATTTTTCATAATTCTGATCATCCTTTACATTCAGATCTTCCTGGACGGTTCCATCCTGTTCGTAATACTAGGCATGCAGTTAATTCTAATAGTCAGGCGTTCTCCATCATGAGGCTCAATACTACACATTATTCTATAAGTTTTATTCCAGCTGTGACCAAGTTGTGGAATGGTCTTCCTAATTGGGTAGTTGAATCAATAGAACTTCAATAGTTCAAACTTGTAGCAAGTTTTTTATGTTGAACACACTGACATAAGTCTTTTTATAGTTTATATATGAAATATCTGTTTTGATGTTGTTACTGTTTTCATAATACAATATTTTATTTTAATTGTTCACTATTTCTCAGATCGTTTATTTATTTCCATATTTCCTCTCCTCACTGGGCTATTTTTCCCTGTTGGAGCCCTTGGGCTTATAGCATCTTGCTTTTCCAACTAGGGTTGTAGCTTAGCTAGTAATAATAATAATAAAAGGCTGATTTTAAAGGGAAGTGAATGTTAAGGTAAATGTGACAATGGCTCTGAGAATAAAATATGAAAATACAGATTTGCTGTCTGAGAATAGAAGAGACACTACTAAATTGTACACCAATGGAAGGGGTTATTGGAAAGGAATATCGATGTAAGGAGGCTTGAAGAATTATGATAGTAATATTATACCAATCCAAGGTGCAATCTTAGTTAGAAGAGAAGATTACTAAAATCCTTCAGGAAAGCAGGCATGTACAAAGTAAGAATAAATTATACAAAAAAAAAAAAAAAAATTAATAGATTAAGATAAACAACATAGTTAAATAATTAACAAATAGTTTATGGAATAAGATTTATGTCAACCTGGTCAACAAAAAATATTTGCTCTAAGTTTTAAGTTCCAGCAATTCAAATATTTGATTAGGAGGATCATTCTAAAATTTGGTCACAACTGGAGTAAAATCATTAGAATACTATTTAGTATGTATTAAGCTGTATGAAAGGAAACAAAAGAGCATTAAAATTAACTGCATACACAGTTCTACATGGTGGATGGTACAGTCTGGGAAGATCAGGATTTAAGTGATGGTTGAAATGCAAAATCTCTTACAATATGCACAGGGACCAAATGATCGTTGGTGACAAAACTTCAAAATCAAGTCAGATATTGAAAAATGACAAAATAAAAGAATTAAAACTCAATTTCATCAAGATATCTATGGGTTTATAGATACAAAAATCATGGCAAAGATTTGATTCATATATTGATATTTTTAATCTAATAGACAAACTTGATACGAATATGAAATGGGATGAGAGATTCGTTGAATAAACATAAGTCTCTGATAAGCTGAGGGTTCACAGGTTATTATTTCCTAGAGACATACTAATAATTATTTGAGTTTTGTTAGTGTTTATCTGATTTTAGCTAGAACTCTATGGCAAGATTCAGCATCCTCTCTACTACATCCAGGAGATGGCATTGGAAAAAGCTTCTTTTCAAGGGTAACTCACATAATGTGCATATACGATATTAAAAATGAAGGACCAAGACCACAAAACCAAAGAATACTAGATATTATATTCTGCTATTTACTATGAAAGGATTCAAGTTGAAAAGATTACGAGTGTGAACATGAGTTATAGTGGTAAAAGAAGAACGAAGTACATGGGCAGGGTATGTAAGGTATGCTTGGATGAGGGATAGGTTCCAAAGGAGTGGATGTGAGGGGAATAACTGTTCATTTGTATAAGGGTAAGGGACACAGGGGAGACTAAAAATTATATGAACATAACTTTCATAGAAGGAATGTTCATGGTATGATTATATCTGAGAAATATGGCAGACGTATGCTGGATACATAGGAAATAACTGTGGGCCTGGACCAGTAGTAGCCTGTGTAGGAATATGATTTAGTTATGAAACAATTATATGAGAAGGATTGTCAAACTATTCCCTTGTGGAAATGAAGTGTTATTACAAAATATAAATGAAATAAAAAACTGAAGCTAATGAGACGGAATTAATTGTGTAAAATTTGTGGTATAAGAAGATTTGAAAGAAAGAGAAATGTGTAGATGCATAGTAGTGACTAAAGGGATGGATCAATATTTTCAGACGGTTTAGTTAAGTGGAAAGGATGGAGAACGAAAGGTTTAATAAAAGTGTATCTGATTGTAAGTATCAAGAGGAAAATCTATAAAAGTTCTGGGTAGAGGTAAAGGACACATGTAAGGGAGTTTAAAATGGTACAAATTAATGTTTTCTGTACGCACATGGATAGGTTACTAATATGAACATTTAAGCTAAATGTTTTCAGTCATGATTCAGAATTATGAATTTGAATGAGAATTTGTCATTTTTGCTTGGAATTACTTAATATTGAAACCCTTATCAACGAGGCGGATAGGAATTAGTTTCAGTTATATTATATCAAGATTCTTGACTCCGATAAAGAATTTTTCCTTTAAGACAATAAGTAGCAAGAAATTTTTCAAACAAAAAAGCAAAAATTTCCAAAGATTAACTATAGAATTATAATAAAATTACGAAATACAGTAGCACTTTCCGAGTTGGGACATAGGCTTTGAAATTTAATCTTTGCTCCTTCCTAGTAACTATCTTCAGTATTAGATAATTAACCTTTAAATCTTATGCTACCTCCTTATTGTGAAAGAAATGGAAAGCTTTATAAATATACCAGAAAAACAGTTCAAGAATCTAACAGGAATTTCAAGTATTCATCAAAATAAATAACTTTTATAACATGCTTTCTTTATCAAAAAACGAGCTTTGGAGCTGGTAAAAATTTAATTTCCTTTGTGAAAAGAGAGCTTACTTTAAAAATATAAATATTGCAACACTTACCCATCACATACGCCACAAGAAAAACTCCTTGGAGAGAGGCTCCAAGAACCAACCGAAGAGCTGTGAAGACATAGTAATTTGGAATGGTTGCTTGGCCCACACCGACGAACACCATCAGTACTAAGGCACTTAGGAATATAGGTTTACGTCCAAACCTGTGAAAATGATTAACATTAGAACATGGATGTTATAAGATACAGTTAAAAGAAATTAGTGTGGAGTTCTATTGTTATTACTCATATTCTTTTTCCCCGGTTTCTGATCGCTAATAACTCAGCCAATTTTAAAGTGTTTGCTCTCAAATTTGAGCAGCAGTATGACCCATATGAAGTATAAATCAAGAAAATCGTGCAGGTGCATACAGCGCCCCCTATGCACAAAGCAAATTTATTTAAAAACAATTATTCTTCTTCACCAGTTTTTGATTGCTAATAACTCAGCCAGTTATGAAGTGTTTGCTTTCAAACTTGAGCAGCACTATGATTCATATGGGGGAAGTATAAATCGAAAAAAAAAATTCGTGCAGGTGCATTTAATGCCCCCTTTGCACAAAGCAATAATTACTTCAAATGTTTGCTCTTCAGGATCTCAAGAACCTGCTGCATCAGTTGCCTTCAAATTTTTTGCTAGAGATACCTTAGGCCATGGTCTAGTGCAGGCGCAAGTCTGAGCCAATTCTGTTCAATAGTTTCTGAGATATCATGACGTCAAAAATGGCTGCCACATGGTCGAAAATGCTAAATCAGAAACTACTTGGCCAATTTGAACTAAATTTGGTGATAATGTAAAGGGTTATGAGATAACATATACTGTGCAATATGAATGGACTTGACCTTGACTTTAAGGTCACAGGACGAGTTTTGTGAAAAAAAAATATATATTTTTGAAGAAGTTGAAAGACTCTAGGGTGCTAGCCTGCCCGCTTTCATGCAAGATTTCATCGAAGCCTGAAAAGTAGGGGTTAGGTGGCCTTCCAACTTATTATTATTATTATTATT
>NC_090762.1:62095540-62098040 GCF_036898095.1 Palaemon carinicauda | reverse complement strand
AGATACGCTTTTAAAACATCAAGAAGAGGGTTAATAATAAAAATGTCTATTAGAAACAATAAGACAATAATTTATATAAAGATGAGGCTAATTATAATAACAACTTCTCAATAACAATACCTATGTTCGATTAAACAATAAAATCTGTTCTACGGAAAACAACATCAGAATTATTAATAATAATGCGTATAAGAAAAAAAAATCTTGCTATTGAACGCATTGAGTGATGAAAACAATAAAAAGTTTTATCTTAAATGTGTTTAAAATCATAAAATCATAAAAAATGGGAATTATCACCTGTAAAAGTGTGAAATCTCAGGTGAGAAAATATGAAAAATAAAACTAATGTTAAGATAAAATCAAGTGTGACAATAAATGTTAAGGAACAAACGCTGGTCTTTGAGAGAGAGAGAGAGAGAGAGAGAGAGAGAGAGAGAGAGAGAGATCTTCTGTGAAAAAAGGGGAGAATTTTATCACTGTATCACATTACGTCACAGAGCCTTGCTTATCCCTTTGTAAACAAACATTCTAGAAGCCTTGAACCTTATGGGTGGGGGGCAAACCACTTCACATGGCGACACCCTAGAATCCAAACACTTTATGTAATCCCAGAGATGCTGATTATCATCGATAACCCCTCCCCCCCTTACCCTGACCCTGCTTTCTTCAACCCCATGAAACCTCATCTACACAACATTACAAATAAAGCCATCTCACCCTAAAAGAACTGGCAGCAGTTTAAAGAATAAAACCCTTCATAATTATGTAAAATGAATAAAGGTACTACATATTAATTTTTCATTCCCTCTAAACTCATACTATATACAAAACCACCCTTTCTGTAGGAGAGTTAAAGGCACGCTGTAGGCATTACTTGAGATTCTTTGCAGCGTTCCATTGGCCCCTAATTGTACTTGCTTTACATTCTTCTAATTTACCTTCATTCTTGATTCCCTTCTTTCATCTTGCTGTCCAACAGCTTGTAGTTTTTTTACCTTATACTGTTACACCAGGATTTTACCTTTGTTGCAGTTGGGAGCTGAGTGGTCTCACAGGCCCCAACACGGCGCCATATAGTCGGAATCCATCCAAACCCATCTATGGTAATACTGCATATCGGAACAACCCTCTAAGACAAACCACTGTCAACAAGCTCTCTGGATATGGCCCTTTTACACAAACCAGGTCTTAAACCTTACTCAAGAACTCCCATGATGTAACCACATATAACTCACTGGATAAATCCAATTACTATAGTCCCTAAATGAACTTTTCACACAATGCCTTGATTCAATTTCCCATAATGCCTTGATTTAAGCATTTCCCACAAACCCTTATATACTGTTATATACCATTATATACTAAACTTCCCACTCCCACTTTTATATCCAGCTTGTCACAACAATGCCCTAATTGTATGCATAGCCATTCCTACAAAAGAGCCCCAAATGCAATAGTGCCAATGAAATGGAAATGTAGCATTGAAAAAATATAATCATAGGGACAGCCTTGATGTTGCCCTCACACTATCAATTAACAGAAGACAATGACTCCTGATTTAAATGCCGGTCTACCAGTTTTTCTTCGATGATGAGATAACCATGTCTCTGATGACACTAGCCGCATCCCCGCCCCTTGCAGTCAAGCACATTAAGTTCCCAGGGAAAGTTTAGGTTGTTAGAATTTCTTGTCCTAACGAGATCAAATTCTATGCTTAAAGAGCGACTTGTAAAAGGATTTGGGAAATCCAGTTGAAGAAATAGATGAAATTGATCATTCCTGGATTGTGTTTCATAAATACACAACACTTAAAATTTCATTCAGACAAAAGGTATGTAAGCAGTTATGTCGATAAACGCGCGCGCGCACACGTGTCTGTATATATATATATATATATATATATATATATATATATATATATATATATATATACATGTATATATATGCAATATATATATATATATATATATATATATATATATATATATATATATACACATGTATATATATGCAGTATATATATATATATATATATATATATATATATATATATATATAGATAGAGAGAGAGAGAGAGAGAGAGAGAGAGAGAGAGAGAGAGAGAGAGAGAGAGAGAGAGAGAGTATACTAACGTGAGGTATGGGTAATTCATGAAAAATACGCGAAAGTAGAATGAGATAAACAGCGTACAACGTATGGTGCAATGACATAATAGGGTGAATAGTTATCTTATGTAAACACTTGTTGGAGGACGTAAAAGTTCTGAAGAAAGTTGCCGAGAGAATAAATTATCCGCGTACTTGAGAGAAATGGGACAGGAGAGAGAGAGAGAGAGAGAGAGAGAGAGAGAGAGAGAGAGAGAGAGAGAGAGAGAGAGATGATCATTCAAAGCGCATGATGTGGTAGAACTAGAGAGGCATAAGACACGTCGGTAATGAAAAGAAAGAACAAAGGCTGACAGCTGATGGGAACGGGGAACGAAGCTAGCAGATTAGAAAAT